>NC_090266.1:265291208-265592679 GCF_040414725.1 Anabrus simplex | reverse complement strand
GCCCCGTTGTGTAGGGGTAGCGTGCCTGCCTTTTACCCGGAAGACCCGGCTTAGATTCCCAGCAAGGTCAGGGAATATTCCTGGACCTGAGTGCTGGTTCAAGTTCCACTCATCCTACGTGTTTAAAATTGAGGAACTATCTGACTGTGAGATAGCGGCCCCGGTCTAGGAAGCTCGAAATAAACGCCGAGGCTTTTTTCGTGCTGACCACATGACACCTCGTAATCTGAAGGCCTTCGTGCTGAGCAGCGGTCGCTTGGTAGGTCAAGTCCGTTTGAGGCTGTTGCACATGAGGTTTGATTTGGTTTGGTTCGGTAACATTATACAGGTGTTGTATCTATGTGAGTCTTTTATAAATAAAATCACACACTGAAGTAAATCTTTGAAGATTCTTCTAGAATTAATGGACTGAAGACCCTCGTAGGAACAGGCATTTGACTTATCGCAGAACATGTCGATTCTATGGCAGTTTTGTTCTCTGGTTGAGAGTATTTATCATTTGACAACTTGAAATAATAGTCAAACCACATCCAGTAGGAACTTCATTGTCAAGTATATTACATTTTTGGCACCTGAAAGCAAAACCAAACTCCTACAACGTGTAGAGCCCTCCAGTAACCATCTCTAAATGTATGCACACTAATTCACAGGAGATATGGGACCCTCACGAGGATTACTTGATTAAGGAACTGGAAAAAATCCAAAGAAAAGCAGCTCGATTTGTTCACGGTGATTTCCGAAAAAAGAGTAGCGTTACAAAAATGTTGCTATGTTTGGGCTGGGAGGACTTGGGAGAAAGGAGACGAGCTGCCCGACTAAATGGTATGTTCCGAGCTGTCTGCGGAGAGATGGCGTGGAATTACATGAGTAGACGAATAAGTTTGAGTGGTGTCTTTGAAAGTAGGAAAGATCACAATATGAAGATGAAGTTGGAATTCCAGAGGACAAATTGGGGCAAATATTCGTTTATAGGAAGAGGGGTTAGGGATTGCAATAACTTACCAAGGAAGATGTTCAATAAATTTCCAATTTCTTTGCAATCATTTAAGAAAAGGCCAGGAAAACAATAGATAGAGAGTCTGCCACCTGGGCGACTGCCCTAAATGCAGATCAGGATTGATTGATTGATTGATTGATTGATTGATTGATTGATTGATTGATTGATTGATTGATTGATTGATTGATTGATTGATTGATTGATTGATTGATTGATAGAACTGATCCATTACTATGCCGATACAACTACTCTGAACTAGTATAATCTGTAGTATTTGCTGTTGTTGTTGTTGTTGGGTAATTATGTATTAACTTTACTTCATTATTACACTACTGTAAGTGATCATTGCTACCGGGATATTTCCCAATTGAGATGTACTTGTTAATAATAATAATAATAATGAACCGGACCGTAGAATGGTATATACATTACAAAATACCTGTCACATAGCCACAGTTACTGAGTGCATAAATGTTTACATGAGACCACATAGGCTCTCTCCATGCGAATTTGGACGTTCCCTGCAACTATACCAAATTACAGAGATTGTCTGCTGCTAATTTTAATTATTTAAACTCAGAGCGTGCCACGAGAGAACTTATACATGCTGACGTCGTACGACATGGAATTCCGGATAGTATTCTTCCCACCCTTCAAAATTCCGAATATCTCTTCCCGGTGTGAACACACTATCATGAGATCACGTGTCCGACACTCAATCACCTTTTCGCAGAGGGAGTATTTTTCAAACCGAATGACATGTTCATGGGGAAATGGACAAGGTGGCGTAGAAAAATAAGAAAATCCACGTACAACACACTGAAAAACCTCAACAGGATACTTTTATCAAATAAATTGCAACCTCTCACATTAATTGTCCAAGGTTCGGATGGCAAAAAAGGAAGAATTCAAAAGTAAGGAAGACGATTGTGACGAAGATGAAAGCAAAGTCAGCCGATCAGGAGGGTAGGATTTTTTCCAGCTCCTACTTTCACTTGTGCGACCCGACGCTGAAATGTTTCAAATGTCCTCTCCCAGCTTGAGAAAAGGCCTGAGCTCTCCACCTCTTTGAGTTATCAAGATACAGTACTCTGATATTCTTGGTGTAGTATGTTTAGCCTAGCAGGCTCCACAGTTCTTTCTCGGAGGAACATTCAGTTCAGTAAGGATTTTAAAATTAATTTTTACAAGTTGCTGTACCTCGCACCGATACAGATAGATCTTATGGCGACGGTGCGATAGGAAGGGTCTAGTAGAGGGAAGGAATATGCCGTGGCCTTATTTAAGACGCTTGCCTGGTGTGCAAGTTGCACCATCTTCAAAGCTTCCGACAGTGAGGTTCGAACCCACTACCTCCCGAATACAAGCTTACAGCTGCACGCCCCTATCCGCACGGCCAACTCGCTCGGTCAGTGATGATAGACGTATATTGTAACATCTCAACGACTTGGATTTAATTCTAGCAAACAAACATATTGATTGACATTACGATCTGCGCTATAGTGGGATAACTCAGCAGTAATACATCTTCGGTGCCTTGTTGATATAACTTTCCTAAAACGGGGAATACATTCCTGTAATTTTGCCCTACAGTTCGTTACCTTTCTATGGGCCCTTTCGGTATTCCTCACAGTTATAAGTAGACACTAATATGAACACCACTTCGATCCAAGTTATCAGACGGATTTTGTTAAGTCTATACAATGTATATAGGTCTGTATTGTCGATCACGTTACGCCTAACTCGAACCCATCCAAGACGAGGACAACAGCGTCAACACCTTATTTCATAAAAATATCCTCGTAGTCGACATTATTGGCGCAGTCGTTCCCAAGATAGTGGGTTCGTTCTAACCCGAGGTCGGTGGCAATTGAGAGATTTTAAATTCAATAAAGACAAGTTAAAGTAAACTTACCTAGCAAGTTTGCTGTATTGTAGCAGCCAAGTATCTTTATCCTTCTATACTGGAGATGGTGGGTTCGAACTCCAGCGTCGGCACCTTTGAAGATAGTACGTGGTTTCCTAGTTTAATGTCATGTAAATGCCAGGGTTGTATCTGTATAAAGGCCATGGACGCTAACTTGTCAATATAATTCCTTCGCTGGGCTGAGTGGCTCAGACAGTTGAGACGCTGGCTTTCTGACCTCACCTTGGGAGGTTCGATCCTGCCTCGGTCCTGTGGTAATTGAAGTAGCCCAAATACGTCAGCCTCGAGTTGGTAGATGAACTGGCACGTAAATGAACTCTGCGGGACAAAATTCTGGCACCTCTGAGTCTTCGGAAACCTCCAGAAATGTAGTTAGTGGGACGTAAAACAATATTATTATTATTATTAAATTATTATTATTAGTAGTAGTAGTAGTAGTGGTAGTAGTAGTAGTAGTAGTAGTAGTAGTATTAAAATAACGTTATTCGCTTTACGTCCCACTAACTATTTTTTATAATTTTCGGAGACACCGCGGTGCCGGAATTCAGTCCCGCAGGTGTTCTTATACGTGCTAGGAAGTCCACCGATATGGGGCTGAGGTATTTGAGCACCTTCAAATACCACCGGACTGAGCCAGTATCGAACCTGCCAAGTTGGGGTCAGAAGGCCAGCGCCTCAACCATCTGAGCCACTCAGCCCGGCATTATTATTATTATTATTATTACTATTATTATTATTATTATTATTATTATTATTATTGTTGTTGTTGTTGTTGTTAATATTACATCCTATACCAACGTCACCGGAAAAACTATGTATTTAGTGCGACGTTCTCCAAGCAAAGTCAAGAATGTTACAAAAAGATTTCCAACAACCTCGCCATTTTCAAGAGGTATTTAGCATTTAGAGCAACATTCAACTTATAACAAATGAGGTTCGATTCTGTATGCTCTCCAAGTAAACTACAGTAGTTTGTCCGGCCCCGCGGTGTAGGGGGCAACGCGTCCGCCTGTCACCCGGCGGCCCCGGGTTCGATTCCCGGCTGGGTCGGGTGTTTTAATTGTAAATTGTAAATCTCTGGCCTGGGGACTGGGTGTCTGTGTCATCCTTAACATTCCTTTCCTCACATTCAATACTTTACACTTCCACAATCTCCAAATACACGCAGGTTCATAACATATGGTGCAAGTAGGGGCAAAATATCTTTCTAGGTCGACGCCCCGAACAAATAGCATTTTTAGAAACAACAGAACGTTCACATGGTCAGCCTAAACAAGTACGGTAATCTTCTAATCGAAAAATGTAAAGTTCCAATTACAGTCAAATCCTTTAACCAGCTGTATCGCGCTAACGGCGAGTTAGCCGTGCGGTTAGGAGCGTGCAGGTGTGAGCTCGCATCCGGGAGATAGTGGGTTCGAACCCCACTGTCGGCAGCCCTGAAGATGGTTTTCCGTGGCTTCACATTTTCACACCAGGCAAATGCTGAGGCTGTACCTTAATTAAGGCCAAGGCCGTTTATTTCCCATTCTTAGGTCTTTCTTGTCACACCGTCGCCATGAGACCTATCTGTGTCGGTGCGACGTAAAGCAACTAGAAAGAAATTGATGATTGTTCATTACAGGCAACGACGCCATTTAGCGGGCCGATATACGGGCAAACAAGTTAAAAGCTAATGTTAAGTTCGGAAATTTGATTGCAAAGTTTCCTTAAGTTAGAAACTGAGGACTGTACGTTATATCTAGCCGGAGTTAGTCTGTCGTCACCGCCTGTGTTCACCATCGCGAAGTTTTGTACCTGAAGGAGATGTTAGGAGGGGGAGGATGAGGTAGAGGTATCAACTTATACCAAGTCCGACGGTAACTTAGCGTTTCCACACTTTAAATTTAGCACGTTTGCTCGGCAGCAGACGTGTTGGTGAATTCCGTTCCATGCGTCTGCTCGCTTCTCGTCTTCAGATAAGCTTAATCCTTTGAGATGGACGTTGAATGCGTCTCGTTAGCGTTATCTTGGTTTTATATCCGCTATTCTCGTCACGCGCCTTGTGTATGTTTGCCTCTTTTAACGAAAATAAACCTTAAGATTCTCCACACTCGCCTTCAAGCCTCCAAAGTACATGGACTTCCCCAGGTTTCGTAAAAATAATGGTGAGTTATAACTGATAATCACCGAGCCATTCGGCTGTGCGGTTAGGGTCGCGCAGCTGCGAGCTTGAATTCGGGAGATAGTGTTTTCGAACACCACTCTCGGCAGCCCTGAAGATGGTTTTTCGCTGTTTCCAATTTTTACACTAGGCAAATGCCGGGGTTGTAGCTTAATTAAGGCTACGGCCGCTTCCTTCTGACTCCTAGCCTGTTTCTACCCTATCATCGCCGTAAGACTTATCTGTGCCGATAAGGCGTACAGCAAATTGGAAAAACTGATAATTAATCAATCATATCTGGGCAGTAGGAACGCATACGCTGAATACATTTGGGGACTGGACGTTATAGCTGAGTGACTGTGTTGCTAGGTTCTCGCCAATTTGGTCGTGGTTCGAAACCTGGATAACTTAAGCGGAGACCAACACCTTCAACGACCGAAAAGCACACTTTATGACACATTTGCTTTCTCAGCAGCAGAAGGGGTGACTAAAGTACAATTTGATGAGAAAAATATACAATTCTTTCCAACTTTACTATATATGTAACATACATACACATACATTATCAGTATAGACTGTTATGCCTCTCAGCGTTCAGTCTGCAAGCCTCTGTGAATTTACTAAAGGTCGCCAAAATCCTAGATTTGCAACTAGTGTTGTGAGCTCATTTAGTTCTATACCTCTTATCCTTAAATCGTTAGAAACCGAGTCTAACCATCGTCGTCTTGGTCTACCTCTACTTCTCTTGCCCTCCATAACAGAGTCCATTATTCTCCTAGGTAACCTATCCTCCTCCATTCGCCTCACATGACCCCACCACCGAAGCCGGTTTATGCGTACAGCTTCATCCATCGAGTTTATTCCTAAATTAGAATTGATCTCCTCATTCCAAGTACCCTCCTGCCATTGTTCTCACCTGTTTGTACCGGCAATCATTCTTGCTACTTTCATGTCTGTTACTTCTAACTTATGAATAAACTATCGTGAGTCCGCCCAGCTTTCGCTCCCGTAAAGCAAAGTTGGTCTGAAAACAGACCGATGTAAAGATAGCTTCGTCTGGGAGCTGACTTCCTTCTTACAGAATACTGCTGATCGCAACTGCGAGCTCACTGCATTAGCTTTACTACACCTTGATTCAATCTAACTTACTATATTACCATCCTGGGAGAACACACAACCTAAATATTTGAAATTATCGACCTGTTCTAGCTTTGAATCACCAATCTGACATTCGATTCTGTTGTATTTCTTACCTACTGACATCAATTTAGTCTTCGAGAGGCTAATTTTCATACCATACTCATTGCACCTATTTTCAAGTTCCAAGATATTAGACTGCAGGCTTTCGGCACAGTCTGCCATTAAGACCAAGTCGTCAGCATAGGCCAAATTGCTTACTACATTTCCACCTAACTGAACCCCTCCTTGCCATTTCATACGTTTCAGTAGATGACCCATGTAAACTACGAACAGCAAAGGTGAAAGATTACAGCCTTGTCTAACTCTTGTAAGTACCCTGAACCAAGAACTCATTCTACCATCAATTCTCACTGAAGCCCAATTGTCAACATAAATGCCTTTGATTGATTTTAATAATCTACTTTTAATTGCATAGTCCCCCAGTATGGCGAACATCTTTTCTCTCGGTACCCTGTCATATGCTTTCTCTAGATCTACGAAACATAAACACAACTGCCTATTCCTCTCGTAGCATTTTTCAATTACCTGGCGCATACTGAAAATCTGATCCTGACAGCCTCTTTGTGGTCTGAAACCACACTGGTTTTCATCCAGCTTCCTCTCAACGACTGATCCCACCCTCCCTTCCAGGATGCCAGTGAATACTTTGCCTGGTATACTAATCAATGAGATACCTCGATAGTTGTTGCAATCCTTCCTGTTCCCTTGCTTACAGATAGGTGCAATTACTGCTTTTGTCCAACCTGAAGGTACCTTACCAACACTCCACGCTAATTTTATTACTCTATGAAGCCATTTCATCCCTGCCTTCTCACTATACTTCACCATTTCAGGTCTAATTTCATCTATTCCTGCTGCTTTATGACAATGGAGTTTATTTACCATCCTTTCCACTTCCTCAAGCATAATTTCACCAACATCATTTTCCTCCTCCCCATCAGCTTGGCGGTTCGCAACACCACCAGAATGATTTCCTTTTACATTGAGAAGATGTTCAAAATATTCCCTCCACCTCTCCAGTGATTCCCTGGGATCTATTATGAGTTCACCTGAATTACTCAAAACACTGTTCATTTCCTTTTTCCCTCCCCTCCTAAGATTCTTTATTACTGTCCAGAAAGGTTTCACTGCTGCTTGACCTAGCCTTTCCAGTTTATTACAAATATCTTCCTACGACTTCTTTTTGGATTTAGCCACTATTTGTTTCACTCTGTTTCTTTCATCTACGTACAAATCCCTGTCTGCCTCGGCCCTTGTTTGGAGCCATTTCTGATAAGCCTTCTTTTTACGTTTACAAGCTGCTCTCACTTCATCATTCCACCAAGATGTTCGCCTTTTCCCATCTTTACACACAGTTGTTCCTAGGCATTCCCTTGCTGTTTCTACTACAGCATCCCTGTATGCCACCCATTCACTTTCTATATCCTGAACCTACTTACTGTCCACTATTTGAAATTTCTCACTAATCATATCCATGTACTTCTGTCTAATTTCCTCATCCTGGAGATTTTCTACCCTCATTCGTTTGCAGACAGATTTCACTTACTCTACCCTAGGCCTAGAGATAATTAGTTCACTACAGATCAGATAGTGGTCTGTATCATCGAAAAATCCCCGGAAAACTCGTACATTTCTAACAGATTTCCTGAATTCAAAGTCGGTTAAGATAATATAGTCTACTATGGATCTGGTACCTCTAGCCTCCCATGTGTAGCGGTGAATTGCCTTATGCTTGAAGAATGTATTCGTAACTGCTAAACCCATACTAGCACAGAAGTCCAGCAAACGCTTCCCATTCCCACTAGCTTCCATATCCTCCCCACATTTACCAATCACCCTTTAGTATCCTTTAGTTGTATTCCCAACTCTCGCATAGAAATCGCCCATTAGCACTACTCGATCCTTGACCACAATGTCACTCAATGCTTCATAAAACTTGTCAACTTCATCCTCATCTGCACCCTCACATGGTGAATACACGGAGACAATTCTAGTCATAACTCCTACAACTGACAAATCTACCCACATCATTCGCTCATTTACGTGCCTAACAGAAACTATGTTGCTTGCAATGGTATTCCTGATAAACAGTCCTACCCCAGACTCTGCCCTTCCCTTTCTAACACCCGTCAAGTACACTTTATAATCTCCTATCTCTTCCTCGTTATTTCCCCTTACCCGAATATCACTTATTTCTAGCACATCCAGATGGATCCTTGCTGACTCAGCCAGTTCTGCTTTCTTTCTATCTTCCATAAGCCCCATTAATATTGATAACTCCCCATCGAATTCCATTTCGTGCGCCAAGTTGTTTCCAAGGAGTCCCTCGCCTGTCAAATGGGAGTGGGACTCCGTTAATCCCATAGGTCCGAGGCTTGCTTAAAATGTTCTGAGCTCGGTAGATTCATGAAGCAGGATGCTACCCTACTTGCACGTAGTCAATGTGAGGATCTCTCCTCTAACGGGTTATGGACCACCGGTGAATTGTATAGTCCTAGCCGCCTGAGCACAAGGTGGGCCATGACTTCGAATATGTCCGAGATGCCCACTCCCATTCCATAGCAACTGATATCCCGACTCTCAGGACCACTTACCAGGCCACTCAGCCGTTGCCCATGGTTCACGAACTAGGACGTGACTACAGTAACCCACACAATGAACCATATATGTAAATGTCAAGTAATTCATTTGATTTGCCCTTTTCCTTAAAACATGCATGAATATCAATATTTTTAATTAGTCTCAAAAACGCTACTTACAATTGTTGTATCTTCGTGTCCTAGTGGAATACGTGAAGTACTTGAAGTATTAATGCTTTTAATCGATTTGTTTTAAGCACAACATTTTGTTTAAATTTTCACCAAAGTATGTTTTTAAATTATACATTAAAATACAGAGCTTCACTTCTTCTATCGGTTGTTCATATTTTGCCCACTGCAGAGGAGTACAAAATTTTAACTTGAAAACCGCAGGAATTATCGGGGAAACAGTCTTGAAAAACACGTTTTACAGAAAACGAGTAAGAAACTCACAGAAGTTGCTGGAAATCTTCTAGAGTATAAGCGGGTAATGCGAATGATGGCCCTGCACTCTTTAGGTCCTAACGAGGGAAGCAGTAGGTATATATATATATATCAACGAAATTACAACACTGATTATAAAAGGGCATTTCATAGTACATGAAAAAAATGAATATTGACATTTTTGGACGCCCGAATGTGCTCGTTCCGTCTTAAATTGAGATAATGGTCTTCCGTGCTTTCCCAATTTTATTTTCACACCAGGCAAATGCTGGAGCTGTACCTTAATTAAGGCCACGGCCGCTTCCTTCCTATTCCAAATATGCCTTTCTTGTCCCCTCATCGCCTTAAGACATATCTGTGTCGGTGCGACGTAAAGCAACTAGCAAAAAAATGAGATAATAAATTTGATATAGTACGTCCCTGTGGTGTGGGTCTGACGTAAACTGCATTCCTCGGGGCATACGACTTAAGATTAATAGTTACATTAAACTCACAACATTTGTTATTAAAATGATATTTGTTCGTGGCATCAATCTCTGCAGATCTTTTGCCACTACTTTCCCCATTTGATAGGAATCTGCGTGTAATTGTAATTGCGGAAGAGTAGAGTGTTGAATGTGAGGAAAGGAACGTTAGGGACACACAAACACCCAGTCCCCAGGCCAGGGATTTTAATCATTTACAATTAAAAGCCCCTTTTCGGCCGTAAATCGAACCCGGGGCCACCGGGTGACAGACGGAGGCGTTGCCCCCTACACCGCGGGGCCGAACAAACTCACAGCATACATTTTTATAAAAACAAATTTAGTACAACCAGTGAGGAAATACTCAATTCACCGTGATATCACGTAAGCCTAGATCTGAAGGTTCTATGGCTTCTCGTTAAATAATTTAATGCTCCATATGTACAGTGGACGCCGTTTATTGTAATCACGGATAATGTTATCAACCCTATAATATAATCACTTTTATACTAAAACAAATACTAAAACATTGAAAATCTTCCGTTTACTGTGATCAGGAATTCGGTTTATGTTATCATATTTGTTTTCAATTATTTCGTTTTCATGTATGCGAGTATTATCGCGCTTTGCCTGGAAACACTTACTTCTTCAAACATGAAAGTGCTGAAAGGCTGTAAAACCTCCATGGAACGAGTAAGAGTTTTATGTTGTGCGAGTATGTCTGTTGAAAAGAAAAGACTGTTCGTGATTGAGAAATATAAGAATCCACGTTGCTTTAAAGGCATCAGTAAGTTTCCAGTGAACTATCATTCCAACTCTAATGCATGGATGACTGCCCTGATGTTCAAAGAATGACTACTGAAGTGGGATAATAGGCTGGGAACTGTACGGCACACATTGTGAATTGTGAGCTCAAGAACATCAATGTAGTTTCCTTACCGGCGAATACGACTTCGTTAATACAACCATGCAATCAAGGAATCATTCACACCATAAATGCGTATTATGGCGATGACATGCGCACAAGAATCTTAGAAAACATAGAGGACTCACATAAAACTAGTGCCAAAACAACCAGCCTTCTCGATGCCCTGCATCTTCTAGCCATATCATGCGACAATGCCTCAGCACATAGAATAAGGAACTGTTTCCGGCATGAGGGATTTTTAAGGGAGTGACCAGAAGTAGACGAGGCTGTTGAACTTTGTCCAATAGGCTTAACGGAAGATGAATGTCAGGAATGGATGAACATTGATGAGGGCATCATTACTGACGACATATGTGAGACAGTTACCGCCGCAGAATTAGATATGAGAGGTGAAGAACACGGAGCAGAAGATACCGATGCTGATGATGACGATGTTACCGAAACCTCCCGAACACCAACGAATGCTGAAATGCGACAGGCGCTATACATTAATGGACTTTTGAGAGTCAACCAGAGGCGAAAACGATTAGAGACTATTTTTACATAGCTGAAAATAGTTAACGGTATTGCAGTGCTATGTGCCGGTAGCTGTTTCATTGTAGTGCCTGTAGGTTATGAATAAATATAGTAGGCTACCTGCCAATTTTTATTTTTCGGCTACTGTTATCAGCCGGTTAATGTTATCAAATTATCTGCGTCCCAGACTGATCATAATAAGCGGCGTCTACTGTATTAATTTATCATGAAAATGAATATACCACCACACCTAATATTTAGAGGACAAAGAACCAGATTTGTTTTGAGGTTTTTAATTAATAGTAAAGAGGAAATATGTATGCAGTTACTTGGTTTCTGTCGTATCTACGTAACTTCCTAGTAATAAACAATGCTAAAAATATGTTTCTTCAAAGTTTGATTATGTTCAAATATGGAAAGGAATCCTACTACTTTCTATGAAGAAAATTGTTCATCGCCACAATTTTTTTAATTAATGCTACTCATCTCATACATTATAATCAATTATCCACTGGTGACTGCTGCATTTTATCGATTCGAACATGCTTGGTGAGCGAATACTGCTAATTTATCAAATGGCTTTGACCATTATTCATTTATGTTTTCCTGTGTATATGATGGCAGCACCGTCAAACGAACATTATTATCTTGAGGGAGGCCATTACCATGAGCATTGAAGCAAACATCAATTTCGATGGGCCTGCCATGTCGCTCGCTAACATTAAACCTTCCAAAGCAAGTGGTTATCAATTCAAGATTGGAAAATGTAATCAGCGAATCAATACAAGGGAGTTTAATAGTGCAATATAAAGAAGTATCGAATAGACATACTGTAGCAACTGGAATGTTGTACCGTCTGATCGAACAATCGATCGATGTGGTGACGTGTTGTCCATGTGGATACACAACATCTACAAAACCGACGAAGGCACGAGGCCGATTAAAGAGTTAGTATAAAAGAAGGACAATATCAAAGAATAAATTTACCTCTAGAGCAGGGCCTCTCAAGGTGCATGCGCGTGGTGCATGCACTGTGCACGGTGCAAAAGACGACTTGGCTTGGTTGACCAGAGTGCAGACCCCCACTCCTCGATTTGGAGCAATAGCGCTGTCTCTCTCTTTCCCCACGCCTGTCTCGCTCGCTCCGCCTGTCTCCCTCTCCCCCACTTGCGCCGTAACGCTCCAAATCCTGGCTGAGTTGAGCCGAGTATAGCCGAGTAGAGCCGAGCATAGCCGAGTAGCCCAGAGACGAAGCGTTGATCCGAGCGATACGAGCGGCACCGAGCGGCACCGATGCACAGTGCACGGAGCACTTGCGCCTCACTCTGCACGCGTGAGATTTTGGGAGTTTGAGAGGCCCTGCTCTAGAGCAATACGGTAATTACGCTGTTCTGATGTGCCAGCATTGTGGCGGAGCTTGAGGTTCCAGAAATAGTTTCTTCAGCCATCTAGGAACACATAATCGTTAACGGAGAATAGCATTATGCTTCCACCAGTGACTGAATACTACGATTGGTGTGTGTGTGTATGTGTGTTATTCTATTTTCCTCATCCCAAAACAGGGAAACGTGACACTATGCTCAAAATAGGGTACTGTAACTGAACATTCTTGGAATGATTGTAGAGAGAAACCGAAAGGAAAACCTCACTGACAAGATACGTTCCAAAATTCATCAGATCCCTCAGTGTCCATAGAGTCTAGAAACTGCATTTATCTACGAAGGTATTATTGCTTTTATTTCGGTGCTACAAGAGATAAATTCAGAAAATGACATCATTCAATTCAATTCAATTCAATTCAATTCAATTCAATTCAATTCAATTCAATTCAATTCAATTCAATTCAATTCAATTCAATTCAATTCAATTCAATTCGATTCAATTCAATTCAATTCACAATAATCTGCCAGGGGGAAAAGCAACTGAAATTGGTGTTCAAGAAAATTGCTAACAATGTGCAGTCTTCAAAAATTGTGCAATTTGTCAGCTTTTACGAGAAAAATTTAATAATAAACATCTAAGATATGGATTGAGTAACGAGACAGGTTAATATTAATCTCAATTCGAACGTTTGACTTCACATCAATTATTGAGGCACTTTACAGACGTTGCCAACGGGCGTAGCCATGTAGAAACACGGGATCCCGTGAGATCTCCGAAGTTAAGCAACATTGGGCGTGGTCAGGAGTTGGATGGGTTGCCACGCGCTGTTGTGAGGGGGTAAGGGAATGGAGGAGCGGAAAGGCACTGGCCACCCTACCGCGCGTAAACTCCGGCTCAGGAGCACATCTGCGGAGGTTCGGACCTGCCTTCAGGCAGAAAAACTATTACCATACCTTACAGACGTTGAGGTACATTGATTCTTCCCTGAAAAGTATGATCAAATATTTAAAAAGACAAGCCGGACATGCGGAGCCATTAATTTTCTTAATCTCCACAATGTAATGGCTTAACCGAGGGAACCGTCACTCCACACGCAGTCCGGCAAAAAGGACCCCGTACACACCGCGGGGTGCGTGCAGTGGCTTGTGAGGGGCCAGTGACTGTTTCTTACTTCAGTAGCTGAAGAGTGATTTCATATATTGATAAAGCTACAGCACACAACACAGTATTATTTGTATTGCTGAAAGTTATTCCAAACTTTGGCGGTCGTAGTGCAGAGCTTCTTTCGTCAATAGGAGTACGGTAGTTATTTCTGAAAGAATGTGGGTTTCCCAGCCTGTTCCAATAATAACCATCCCTTGCTGCCACTCACAACAATCAACAAGACTTTTGAAGAAATTAGCCAGTTCTGAGAACCCAGTAGTCAGCGAAGAGGCGATAACAAAGTCATCCTCCTAATCTAAACTCTAAATACTGAAGTTTCGAGCCTGTTTATAACTCTCGGCAGTCAGTGTAGGTAAGTAGTCATACGATTGACGGTAGAGTTGTAAATAGTAATAAATTATTTGGTCCTAGGAACGATATTATTTCTTAATGTTGTGACGGTCAGCGTGTTTTGATTTCTATAATTCGATTACGCATTCCTTGTGTGTGTGTTTGTGTGTTCTATTTTCCTCATCCCAAAACAGGAATACGTGTGTTCGTACCACATAAGTGTATTATTTGAATTCCTTTGGATTTTTAAACTAAATTCCGTAACTTATTATTATTATTATTATTATTATTATTATTATTATTAGTGGTGGTAGCAGTAGTAGTAGTAGTACCGGGCGAGTTGGCCGTGCGCGTAGAGGCATGCGGCTCTGAGCTTGCATCAGGGAGATCGTGGGTTCGAATCCCACTGTCGGCAGCCTTGAATATGGTTTTCCGTGGTTTCCCATTTTCCCACCAGGCAAATGCTGGTGCGACGTAAGGCCCGGAGCAAAACAAAGTAGTAGTAGTAGTAGTGGCAGTATCGTCTTTGCTGTTCATAGTAATAATATATAACACTGTACTTCGAAATAAACTAATCTTTTAACGTTCCGTATCAGGAAGCGAGGGGGGCCCATTTTCAATTGGGGAGGGGACGAGGTTCTTAGCGCCGCTGATGCTCCTTAGTAATATCTGGGCGTGCGATCACTCTCACTCTTAGATTAAACGTACAATTCTACATACAGTGTCTAGTGTAAAGCAGTATTCACCAGGCGAGTTGGCGGTGCGGTTAGGGGCGCCCAACTGTGAGCTTGCATCCGGCAGATAGTGGGTTCGAGCCCCACTGTCGGCAGCCTTGAGGGTGGTTTGCCGTGCTTTCCCATTTTCACACCAGGCAAATCCTGGTGCTCTACCTTAATTAAGGCCACGACTGCTTCCTTCACATTCCTGGGCCTTCCCTTTCCCATTTTTGCCGTAAGACCTATATGCGTCGGTGCGACGTAAAACAAACTCAAAAAAAAGAGTATTCGTCCTGTTTTGGCATTATACAGAGCAGAATATACTGGGAGATACCGTGATGAAAGTTGTGAGGATGACATTATGCTTATTTCTATATCCTGCGCTATGTCGGTTCATCAGTCGCATCACCAGTGAGGCAGCTGCGAGAAGTTCACGGTTCGTTTGGAATGGACACGATCTGCTCTGACCTGTATATTTTTCCCTAACAGCTGTGGCAGTATACACATTAAAGATCCATAAAATCTTAGTTGACTTTCTCGTGACGTTGCATGCATCAAGTAGGCATTCTGAAACAACCTGTGCAGCGTCATTTTTGAGCAGTTATCCTTGTATGCCCAAAAGTGATGAATCGAGACATTTCTAATTACAGTAGATTGACAGTTAATAGTACTCAGATATGAATTATCAACATCACTATACCTACTTACTGTAGCTATGAAGGATCCCTCTTCAAAATACACTTACAGCAACCTATATTATTTTAAAACATATAGCAATATAATTGACATTAAACACATCTTTTATTTTACTTGTTTTTTCTACAATTAGCTTTACGTGACCGTGGCCTTAATTAAGATACAGTTGAAAAATGGGAAACCACGGAAAACCATCTTCAGCGCTGCCGACAGTGGGATTCGACCGAACTACCTCTCGAATTATATCAGGCTACGTGACTTAAACCCTGTCCGGCTCCATGGCTAAATTGTTAGCGTGCTGGCCTTTGGCCACAGGGGTCCCGGGTTCGATTCCCGGCAGTGTCGGGAATTTTAACCATAGTTGGTTAATTCCGCTGGCACGAGGGCTGGGTGTATGTGTCGTCTTCATCATCATCACGACGCGCAGGTCGCCTACGGAAGTCAAATCAAAAACCTGCATCTGGTGAACCGAACTTGTCCTCGGGCATCCCGGCACTAAAAGCCGTACGCCATTTCATTTTTACTTAAACCGTGCTGCCACTTGCTCGGGAAAACAATTATTATTATTATTATTATTATTATTATTATTATTATTATTATTATTATTGTACCGGGCGGTACACCTCTACCCCGTTTATTTAAAAGTTGCGCCTGTTGAAACTCCTCTTCTGGAGGAAGGTTGAACTTTATCTATTCTATTAATTCTCTACTTTCTCAGAAGATGTCACCACGTGGAAAATTTTGAGTTTTTGAACTGTGTCACTTTTGATGTGTTTTTGTTTCGCTTGAAGTAAGAAGTGTGAACTTTCTCTTCTAGAGGACACTACTGAAGATCAACAATAGTGCGACCTAGTGCGAAATCAAAGAACTATTTTGTTGGAGAAATTTTTATTTCAAGAGTTTGTTCTTTGTTAAATTTCCTTCTGTCATGGTTTAAGTTGGCTGTATACCCCTCTTTTTCCCCTTAGTTTGGATCTAGCCAATCCCGAATTTCTTTAATTAATTTTCCACCAATAATGTGTTTCTTTTTCCTCTATGTAGGGGTTTCTTTTCCCGAACCAATAAAAAGTTTGAGGGAGGGTGTTTTCTTTCCCCTAACGACTAGAATCTTCCGCGAGGGTATTTAAACTGCTGATTTTAGGGTCTCCAGGCCACTTTTGTTCCATCTCTCAGTGTGTAAAGTACATAGCAGGAGGCGGGAAGCGCCTCTTTCTTCACCAGCTGTTCAACTTCAGGTAATGGCCTCTTAATAACATCTTTTCTAGCTAGAGTTGGCAGTTTAACTCTCGTGGCGGGTTCTAGGTCTTCCACCATGTAACTTTCCTTTCAAATGTAAAAGCAACTGGTATCTATTCTATCTTTCAAACTACATATCGGGATAGAGAGTGCTTAACCCTCTCGAGCTCCCACTCACATTGTTTTGAGGTGAACTTATTTTTCGCAACCTATTCTTCAGTAATGTAATGTAAGTTTGTGTTTTTTTTTAAGTCACCTCAGTAGTATGGGATTAGCCCTTGCATCAGCGGCCTAAGAGCCAACGTAGGTCTTAGAAACAAAGTGTATTAAGGAGTGCAAGTTCGCCTCCTCTCAAATTGTGATTTTAGAGGTCACGTAATTAACCTTCTTTTCATTTATTAGACCTCAGTAGATTGGGTATTTCTCCCCTGTGTTTTGGTCCGTTGAGGACAGCTTGAAGGTAGAGTTTGGTGTGGCCTTTGAGAGGCTTAAATTTTGAGAGCGTGGGGCTCTTTTGAAAATCGAGTGTCATATGCCTCGTGGAGGCTTTTTAGTGTAATTTGGAGCAAGGGCTCCGAGGTATGAATGGGGTTTTCTGCCCCTCTGTTGAAACTAGCGTCTTTGAGGTAAAACTGGGCTGATTGCCCAAGCATTGTGTTTTCGGGGCTCGAAGCCCAAATCCTGTAAATATTGTGACTCCCCGTTGATTTGCTACATTGTACCTGCCATGTCTGTTATTGCTTGGTTTTTGAAAAGAAAATATAACCTTGTTAAATTTTGAAATTAATTTCTCTTTAGTAGCTTGAGATCCATTCACCACCCAGCACCTTCTTTCACGCCTACCTACCACAAAAACACGGTAACAAGTGGTAGCAGAGCGTGGTTGAATGGGTCTCAATTTAGCCCCTTTTGACGGCTAAACATTGCTTTGATTCGAACTCTAACAATTTTCTCAGTTGCTGGAATTTTTTGAGTTTTTCAAAATTGTTCTGTCATCATGCCCGGCCCTCGCGATGTTCTCCTCCTTAACTACTTGCGCAAAGAGGAGTTGATATATGAGTTAACTATCAGAAACGTTCAATCTGGAGGCACGGTTGCAATAGACACTAACAAGCTTAGAGAGTCCCTTGATTTGCCCATTTCCATCCCCAATTTGGGAGAGAAAGAAATTGATGACTCTCTTTCCACGATTGTCGAGAATATTACTGGGCTTGCATCGGTAGTCAGCTTTTTTGATGAAAACGATCCATCTCCTAATCAAATTAAGCGTGTGCAAGGCAGGCTGTATCACTTTGCAAATAGAGTTAATGATCTGTTGTCTCTAAAGGTGAATGACGTTCAGAGGAAGCAAGCTAATACGCTCCTTGAAACTATTTCTGAATTGTCTAATAAGGTCACTCAATTGCTAACCGGCGAAGCTCCTCCCAAAACTGATCAACCCGCCACGGTGAATGTAGGTAACGAGGAAGAGCCTCCTCAGGGAGAAGTCAATAGGATAACCGTTGCTGCTCAAACTATCTCTGCCCCATCGAACAACGAATCTGAACATCGTGCATCATTGAGTAACATCCGTTCTGAATTGACTTCCTTGCCATTGAAACCTTTACCTACTATGTCACCCGGATTTAGTAGCTTGCCTCATCCATTGGCAATGTTGCTTAGAGGTATCTCTAAGTTTTCCGTAAACACCACCAGTGACGTAATTTCATTTTTAAGATTTCTAGTGGAATTTCAGGATCATGCCCTTGTGTTTTCTCTCTCCCCATGTCAAATTTTGCAAATTATCTATCCTTATGCTATTGGTGTTCTATCTGACAAAATAGTTAGAGCCATTGCCGAGCAATCATCTATTGAGGATTTCCATGCCCATTTGCTAGCTAACTTCATCCCGGCTAGGGCCAGGTCCTCCCTTATTCAGAAGTACTATTACCGTGTACAACGCTTGGATGAAAACTTGGCTGATTTCATACAGGACATTAAGTTTTATACTAGGGTGTTTGCTCTCCACTTCCCTGAGGATCAGATCGTGCAAGCTATTGTCGAAGGGATTTCACCACCCTACAGGTCATATTTGTGTTTCGCGGCGTGCCCGCAAACCTTCTCTGAACTGGAAGCATTAGCCGTCTCTGCGGAAGGCGTTAGGTATGCCGATTCCTTGCGTGTGGCGAAAGAACCCCCGCCTTCCTTTAGTAACACTCGGCCTCCACCTCGCCGACCAGTCAATCCCCGTAAATGTTATGCTTGTGGGTCGCCTGACCATCTGCGGAATAAGTGTCCTCTGATCAAGTCAAGTGGGACAAGGAATGGAGCAGGGTCATCACAAGGCTGTTTTAAGTGTGGGGCCTTCTCACATATCGCCAAGAATTGCCCAAACTCAAATAGCACCCCCTCCTGCTCAACTTCTGGTGCAAATTCCAGCTATGCCAATAATAAAAAGTGACTAGTGGCGTCGGCTGAGCCGACTAATCCATCTTCCCGAGACTCAGCCCCTAGTAAACAGATTGTAAATGCAGAGAACGATCAGCCTTCAAGTTCATCTTTTGAATGCCCTAAAGAATGTCTTAGGATTGCGGCGGATACCCCCGCACCTGTTCCTTTTCTTAAGATTGAGGTAAATAACGAGCCTATAACAGCTCTCTTAGATTCAGGCAGTGTTTGTTCCATTATTTCGGCTGATTGGTATTCTAAATTGAAATCTGTTTGTAAACTCCCTGACTATGACTCATCTCCTGTTAAATATGTTTCGGCTAATTCATCTCCATT
Organism: Anabrus simplex; assembly: GCF_040414725.1. Taxonomy (NCBI): domain Eukaryota; kingdom Metazoa; phylum Arthropoda; class Insecta; order Orthoptera; family Tettigoniidae; genus Anabrus; species Anabrus simplex. The sequence goes on along the minus strand of NC_090266.1, from coordinate 265,573,196 downwards.
AGAAATTCTAGGTTCCTTACATGTCAAAATTCGGGTTTTTAAGTTTACATGGAAAATTAAATTGTTTGTGGCCAAGCAATTGTCTTGCCCCATTATATTGGGAGCTGACTTTATCTCTCACACTGGTCTTGTGCTCGATCTCAAGTCTAGGTCGTGCACATTCAAATTTGCTTCTAGTTGTAAAATACCACTATTAAAGTGTAATTCTGTGTCATGTTCTTCTATTTCGCCTACCCAGGATGAGATGTTGTTAGACCTTAGACATCTACCTGAGGAGCAGGCTGATAGTATTCGGAAACTGTGTCAGTCGTTTCCCGAGGTGTTCTCTGATACTCTTGGTGTTACTGACCTTATTGAATACAAAATTGAGGTTACGGATTCGATTCCTGTCCGTTTTCCACCGTATAGGCTATCTCCACCTAAAATGAAGGCTCTGAAGGAAATCATCGATCAGATGTTGAAGGACGGTATTATTAGGCCCTCTAAGTCAGCGTATTCTTCGCCTATTTTTCTAGTACCGAAACCCCAAGGAGGCTTCAGGCCTGTCATTGATTACAGGGCTCTCAATCGGAAGGTGGTGTTACAATCTGTGCCCCTTCCCGACCTTCATTCTTGTTTTTCATGGTTTCGTAAGGCCAAGTTCTTCACCATCTTGGACTTAAATCAGGCCTATAATCAAATTCCCCTTGCCGAAGAGTCTAAACACCTTACAGCGTTTGCCACGGACTGGAATTTATATGAATACAACCGCGTGCCTTTCGGGCTCCCCACGGGGGCAGCTGTGCTCACTAGGCTACTAGATAGGGTCTTTTCCGACATTAAATTTGAGTACTTATATCACTACTTAGATGATGTCGTCGTATTTTCAGAGACCTTTGAAGAACATCTAGATCATCTGCGAGAAGTTCTCAATCGCCTTCGTAAGGCTGGGTTAACTGTTAAGTTGTCCAAGGTTGCCTTTGCTAAGCCCTCTATGTCATTCCTAGGGCATATTGTGTCACCTGATGGTGTAGCTGTCGATCATTCTAGAACACAGGCCATCCGTGATTTTAAACCTCCTAAGGACATCAAAGGTATCGCTAGATTCATTGGTATGGTGAATTTCTTCAGGAAGTTTATTCCTAACTTCGCTAATAGAGCGGTGCCCTTAAACCTTCTTCGTAGGAAAGGCATCAAATTCGAGTGGGGACCTTCTCAACAAGCCGCTTTCGAAGATCTTAAATTAGCTCTCTGTAATGCCCCTGTACTTGCTATGCCTGATTTCTCGAAGAAATTCATCGTCCAAACGGACGCGTCGTCGTCAGCTGTAGCTGCAGTCCTTCTTCAAGAGACTGAACTAGGGAGGCGTCCCATCGCCTATGCATCTAGGACTCTATCGGCTCAAGAAGCCAAGTACTCCATATATGAGCTTGAAGGTTTGGCAGTCTTATTCGCCTTAGAAAAGTTCCGTCTCTATCTGGAACACGTCAAATTCGATCTGGAGACAGATAATCAAGCCTTAAGCTGGGTCTTAGGTAGGCCGCGTCGTACAGGTCGTATAGCCCGTTGGGCCATCCGTATTTCTGCCTTCCAATTCGATGTACGGCATATCAGAGGTACTGAAAATGTTGTTGCCGATGGACTCAGCCGTATGTTTCATAACGACGTAGAGACCCACGAACCGGTCGACAGTTCATCACCTTCTGAGTCCATACTATCTGGTGTTAATGCCATCTTAACAGATGCTCCCATGCTTTTTAGGGATATTGAGAAATACCAACGTGAAGATCCGACGCTGGCTCCGATAATGGAAACCCTTTCTTCTGGGGAACATGCTGTCCCTTATGTCCTAAGGAATGGTGTCCTATGTTGCCCTTCGAGGCATGATAAGTTGATGAAAGTTGTTGTTCCAGCGGTTCTTGTACCTATGATCTTCAAATACTATCATGAGACCCCATTGGGAGGGCATCTTGGAATCTTTAAAACCCGTGAAAAAATTCGTGAAATGTTCATTTGGAAAGGTATGGACGGTGAAATCCGTGAACTTGTAAAAGCTTGTAAATCTTGTTTGCTTAGTAAACCCACCATGTCCACCAAGGTAGGCCTTTTGTCTTCGCATCAAGCGTCGCGCCCCATGGAACGCCTGTATATCGATTATGTGGGACCCTTCCCCCAGTCAAAGGGTAATGCCAACAAGTTCATCTTTGTGTGTGTAGATGGTTTTACAAGATTTTCCTGGTTATTTCCGACTAAGCTGGCTACCGCTCAGTCCACCATTACTTGCCTAAATTCTATTTTTGCTTCTTTTGGTCCGTGCCAATACATTGTATCTGATAATGCTAAAGCTTTTACATCAAATCTGTTTCGTAAATTCTGTTTCGACTTGTCCATCTCTCATGTAACTACATCTGCTTATTACCCTCAACCATCTCTGGCTGAACGGGTTAACCGTAATCTCAGGTCCGCACTTATTGCCTATCATCATGAAGATCATTCTAGGTGGGACACGTCCCTGCATTGGTTAGCTTTTGCTTTGAATTCGGCGGTTCATGAATCTCACAATTTTACTCCAGCTTCTTTGATGTTTAAGTTCGTTCCCAACACGCCGCTCTCTAACCTCTGGTCTCTGAATGACATTCTGCCCGAGACAATAGATCCGGACAACATTAAAGATCTTTGGAAGAAGGCTAAAGCCAATCTTAAAGTGTCTCATGAAAAGGCTAGGGAAAGGTATGATCGTGGACGGAGACCCACCACTTTGAAGGTAGGTGACCAGGTTATGGTCAAAAATTTTGTTCCCGCGGGCAAGCTTGCCCCCAGATTTCATGGGCCTTGTATCATTCTCGATTTTCTTACGCCGGTTACCTTATTGCTAAGTAATCCAGCCACCGAGAGGATATTTAGAGTTCACCTGTCCCAGGTGAAACCGGTGTAATTTCTGTGTTAACTTGCTTCATATTATTTTGAAAGGATATGAAGGTTATATTTTTTTTGAGTTTCACTTTTAAGGCATTCTGCCCCTTCTGTAATATTTTGGTTTTAGATGTAAGCCTTGTGTAAAACCTGCCCCGACCCGTTAAACTGCCATCCTGTTCTTGCCACGGCCATTACCACGCTCCCGTCTCCTGCTCCACCTTACACTGTGGCTTTATAATAGTAAATGCCATGGATATCTACACGCCGCTGGCCCCTCAACCTCTCCACAAGCCTGTACCCTCAAAGGAAATGATTGTCCAACACAATTCTGCCGCCTAGCTTTAATGTTTCAGCGCCCCCGCAGCCGCGCAGCGCCGTGCAGCGACTGGGGAGGGGGATGGGCCCCCTCCTCTCCAGCGAGGACGACATGTGCACGGCGAGCCGGAGCTCACCTCCCGGCCAAGGCTGATGTGCGGCGCACGACCTGCTACATGCCCGCAGCCTGTATCTGTTCACCGCGGGCGCGGCGTACTTCAACACCTCTGCTCCCCTCATAGTGCGGGCGAGCGGTATCTCAGGGTACTTGAGGGGTCCGAGCGGCCTCCGTTGGACGCAAGCTGCAACGGCCGGTCCGGCCATCCGACTCAATCTACATCAACTACATGGACAGTCACCATAAGCAATAATTACATTTGGGAATTTAACAACAATATTTGGTGGACATTGCAAAACTTTTCTTCACTTTTAAGCATTAAAGGTTTATCTTCAGAAATTCAACTACTACAACAGAAAGACTTTCATTCACCTGCAACAACAATATTTTGAAACTGAATTAAGAAATCTTGTAAATGCTTCTGCTATCTATCTTCGTATCAACATCATTACTTGGACTTTGTTTCAAACTGATTTCATGTGTCACCCCTGGAGGAACTTTTGGGGGGGGAGGTCTGTACCGGGCGGTACACCTCTACCCCGTTTATTTAAAAGTTGCGCCTGTTGAAACTCCTCTTCTGGAGGAAGGTTGAACTTTATCTATTCTATTAATTCTCTACTTTCTCAGAAGATGTCACCACGTGGAAAATTTTGAGTTTTTGAACTGTGTCACTTTTGATGTGTTTTTGTTTCGCTTGAAGTAAGAAGTGTGAACTTTCTCTTCTAGAGGACACTACTGAAGATCAACAATAGTGCGACCTAGTGCGAAATCAAAGAACTATTTTGTTGGAGAAATTTTTATTTCAAGAGTTTGTTCTTTGTTAAATTTCCTTCTGTCATGGTTTAAGTTGGCTGTATACCCCTCTTTTTCCCCTTAGTTTGGATCTAGCCAATCCCGAATTTCTTTAATTAATTTTCCACCAATAATGTGTTTCTTTTTCCTCTATGTAGGGGTTTCTTTTCCCGAACCAATAAAAAGTTTGAGGGAGGGTGTTTTCTTTCCCCTAACGACTAGAATCTTCCGCGAGGGTATTTAAACTGCTGATTTTAGGGTCTCCAGGCCACTTTTGTTCCATCTCTCAGTGTGTAAAGTACATAGCAGGAGGCGGGAAGCGCCTCTTTCTTCACCAGCTGTTCAACTTCAGGTAATGGCCTCTTAATAACATCTTTTCTAGCTAGAGTTGGCAGTTTAACTCTCGCGGCGGGTTCTAGGTCTTCCACCATGTAACTTTCCTTTCAAATGTAAAAGCAACTGGTATCTATTCTATCTTTCAAACTACATATCGGGATAGAGAGTGCTTAACCCTCTCGAGCTCCCACTCACATTGTTTTGAGGTGAACTTATTTTTCGCAACCTATTCTTCAGTAATGTAATGTAAGTTTGTGTTTTTTTTTAAGTCACCTCAGTAGTATGGGATTAGCCCTTGCATCAGCGGCCTAAGAGCCAACGTAGGTCTTAGAAACAAAGTGTATTAAGGAGTGCAAGTTCGCCTCCTCTCAAATTGTGATTTTAGAGGTCACGTACTTAACCTTCTTTTCATTTATTAGACCTCAGTAGATTGGGTATTTCTCCCCTGTGTTTTGGTCCGTTGAGGACAGCTTGAAGGTAGAGTTTGGTGTGGCCTTTGAGAGGCTTAAATTTTGAGAGCGTGGGGCTCTTTTGAAAATCGAGTGTCATATGCCTCGTGGAGGCTTTTTAGTGTAATTTGGAGCAAGGGCTCCGAGGTATGAATGGGGTTTTCTGCCCCTCTGTTGAAACTAGCGTCTTTGAGGTAAAACTGGGCTGATTGCCCAAGCATTGTGTTTTCGGGGCTCGAAGCCCAAATCCTGTAAATATTGTGACTCCCCGTTGATTTGCTACATTGTACCTGCCATGTCTGTTATTGCTTGGTTTTTGAAAAGAAAATATAACCTTGTTAAATTTTGAAATTAATTTCTCTTTAGTAGCTTGAGATCCATTCACCACCCAGCACCTTCTTTCACGCCTACCTACCACAAAAACACGGTAACAATTATTATTATTATTATTATTATTATTATTATTATTATTATTATTATTTTGCTAGTTGCTTTACGTCGCACCGACACAGATAGGTCTTATGGCGACGATGGAACAGGAGAGGGCTAGGAGTGGGAAGGAAGCGGCCGTGGCCTTAATTAAGTTACAGCCCCAGCATTTGCCTGGTGTGAAAATGGGAAACCACGGAAAACCTTCGTCAGGGCTGCCGGCAGTGGGGTTCGAACCCACTATCTCCCGAATACTGGATACTGGCCGCACTTAAGCGACTGCAGATATCGAGCTTGGTATTATTATTAAATTACTATGATTATTATTACTACTATGACTATTGCTATTATTAAGCCGGCCCCGTGGTGTAGGGGTAGTGTGCCTGCCTCCTACCCGGAAGCTCTGGGATCGATTCCCGGCCAGGTCAGGGATTTTTATCCGGATCTGAGGGCTCGTTCGAGGTCCACTCAGCCTACGTGATTAAACTTGAGGAGCTATCTGACGGTGAGATAACGGCCCTGGTCTAGAAAGCCAATAATAACGGCCGAGAGGATTCGTCGTGCTGACCACACGACACCTCGTAATCTGCAGGCCTTCGGGCTGAGCAGCGGAGGCTTGGTAGGCCAAGGCCCTTCAAGGCTGTGTGTGCCATGGGGTTAGCTACTTAGTAATTATTATTATTATTATTATTATTATTATTATTATTATTACTATTATTATTATTTACAATAGCCGATAGTCAATGACCATCAAGAATTCAAGTATTCCAGGCGTATTAGGAAAAACCAAGGCTCACCCTTCTGACAGTGTAACAAGTCATAGCTCTGATTTTTAAATTAATTCTATTAGATTTTTCAGTAAAAAGGAAATTAAAAGCTAAGTCACATTCGACATATTCAGTCCGTACATATCAGAGGAAAATGCTTCGTAACCGCGCATGCAATGATGGTTATTAAAGAGACTGTTGAATTCTCAGGGCCAAAGAAGTGGGACTCGCGAACTCATGTGTAGAGAACGATGAAGACGAAAAGAACGTTCCGAACTACGGGAGCTACTTGCGAGATTTATGTGATATTTATATCACACTCATCATACATAGTGAATACATCCCTCTATACAGAGTGGAAGGTAACCGATGCACCAAAATAACACAAGTAAGTTAACAGATCATGGGGAGAGGATCAAACTGTCGCTTGCGTTATTATTGGTGCATGGGTTACCTTCTACCCGGTATAAATTTGACGTCAGGAAGCGCACTCGGCCGTTAAGCTGGACTTAATTCACATTACCGTCGACCCCTATACGACTGCAAAGAAGGATTATTGTTACCAACTAAACTTACCACAGGTATTTCTAGGATCATTGGAGCCACTCTTGCTTATTGCGGACTTCCGCCGGGGGTTGAAAGCCAGATGTACTTTCAGACGCCACGTGATTTTTCAGAAGAAAACTCTAATTCAAAATCTATCGGGATTCGAACCTCGGCCGAACATGTGTAGGAAGTTAACAGCTATTCTTGTTATTCTTCTCCGTCCTTTTCCCAATTTCTTGTGGTTGGCACGTGTGTGGATTTGACCCAGTCTCACAGCCGAATCGGCAGAGAATCGAATCTGGGACCCTCTGAACTGAAGGCCTCAACGAGAATCTAGCCACGAAGTCGAATAATAGTAATAACAATAATAGTGTTATTGGTTTTACGTCACACGAACTTCATTTACGGTTTCCGGAAAACCCGAAGTGTTGGAATTTTATCCCGCAGAAGTACTTCAGCGTACCAGTAAATCTACCTGCATGAAGCTGACATAATTGAACACCTTCAAATATCATCGGACTAAGCCGTGGTCGAACCCGCCAACTTGGACTAAACTTCGGAATATCTCCTGTCAGAGTGAATATATCTCCTATTATTAGGTGTTCAAAATATTCAGAATGGAAGAAACATATTTCGTTCTCATAAATTACTTAAATACAGGAGTTCAGTTCCCCTATTCTTGTCAGTTTTTTCATAGAAATGTGACTTTAAGCTGTGTAGATGTATTCAGAAGAACTTGTTATTTATTACTATCAAAAATTGAGGGAGTAAGTGTATTACCACAGTGAAATAACCGTTGACATGGTCAGCGTAATAGCTTTTAGTTCAGAGGGGGCCGGGTTCGATTCTCTGGTGTGTCAGAGATTTTTACTCTGTAACATTAATTCCTGCTGACTCGGGAATGGGGTAGTTTTTGTTCGTATCAATTAAAATCTGTAACTACGCACAACACCCCCACACTATCAACCACCACAGAAATGGAATAGTGAATACATTCCTCTACGTGGGGTTGACGTCAGGAAGGGCATCCAGCCATGAAACAGGGCCAAATCCACACGTGCGACAAGATTGCACCCGTGAACCCACAGGTGTGGAAAAACCGGCAAATTCATTATTATTATTATTATTATTATTATTATTATTATTATTATTATTATTATTATTATTATTATTATTATTATTCACAACTTTATGATTAAGTTATTATAAAATATATGAAGTCAGTTTCTTTCTTTTACGGTTTATTCATTACAGTGTACACCTCGCTTTTCATGCTTGGGGTCACTTATTTCGCAGATCCGTGTAACGCGACTATCTATCTGGCAGAGAGACGGATGAACGCATTGATTGAGGCACAGAGTGGTAGACGGGGTTCGACGCGTTCTGAAACCACCAGCGTGGCGACAGAATAGCAAATGAGCAATGTATGTTGAATGACTTTCCGCAAGAGAGCATGGTATTCGCATTACGACGTTAAATAGCCGTGAGATATTTAACTGCTCCAATCTGTTTTCCACGATAATGGCACTCTGGAATACGCCTCGTCTTCGTCCAGGATTGCCTTTCTATTAAAGCACAGTGCAACAAAAAAAAACATTACTTGAGTAACATAATCTCAATCATAATTGCAATAATCATTATATAACGGATGCAATAAGAGTACTAAATCAATGTTGTTCCACAAAGATGTGTGTGTATGTGTGTGTGTGTGTGTGTGTGTGTGTGTGTGTGTGTGTGTGTGTGTGTGTGTGTGTGTGTGTGTGTGTGTGTGTGTTTTAACGTCGAACTAACACGTGCAATGTTTTCGGCGTCGCGAGTGTGGGGAGGGCTAGGATTGAGAAGGAATCAACCATGACTTTAAGGTACAGCCTGGCGTTAACATCATTTTCAGGGCTATCGACAGTGGGGTACGAACCCACGATCTCCCAAATACAAGCTTACAGCCACGTGACCCGAACAGAGAAGCCAGCTCACTCGGTCGCAAGGAATTACACCACCGAATTTCCTCCTATATAACAAAAGAAATTGCAGGCAGAGGGACGTTAAATGTCATTGCCCGTATTATAAAATTATAATAATATCATAATTTAGTCAACGTGTAGATGCAATTGCATAACGTATATTAATCGTGAATCACGTTATAGGCACAAACCACACAGATCTAAGAAGAAAACTAAACAAATCTACCAAAACCAAACACCATGGCGTAACAGCTCCGAAGGGCCTTAGCCTACCAAGTGACCGCTGCTCAGCCCGAAGGCCTGCAGATTGCGTGGTGTCGTGTGGTCAGCACGACGAATCCTCTCGGCTATTATTCTTGGCTTTCTGGACCGGGGCCGCTATCTCACCGTCAGATAGCTCCTCAATTGTGATCGCGTAGGCTGAGTTCACCTCGAACGAGCCCTCAGATACAAGTAAAAATCCCTGACCTGGCCGGGGATTGAACCCGGGTCTCCGAGTAAGAGCCAGGCACGCTACCTCTAAACCGTGGAGTCGGTATGAACAAATCTAAATTGTTCAAATATTAATGGAGCTTCTCTCAACGGAACGATAAAGCTTAATCGAGGCGTTAAGGACGTGCTCCATGCACCCAGAAGGACGTAGGTCTAATTCCCCGTCAGGAAATTTGAAAAGGATACCATTATTATCATGTAATATGATATATATCATGTGTCACTCAAGTTTGTTCTGGTGTATGCACTAATGGTGAAGGCTAGACTATAGAAATAAGCGGCCATGGTTATTGTTGAAATGGAAAACATGTTGATCATCTTCATCTGTCACCTAGATTGACAGATAGCTGCAACCCTGTCCAATCCAGTGTTTGCAAGCCCTGAGATTTACCAATCGCTTGATTTATATGTAGGTTTGGTGATGGTAGAAGAGAGATCTCGGATTAATTTGATTTACGTTCTCTACTTGCTCTTGAATAAATATAATGCATATTTTATTTATTTACGGAAGATTATAATCTACGTTAAATATTGAGGCACAATGTTTATTGAATTTACTATAATCCTTAATACTATGAACTGAAATATAAATTACTTGAAATACTGCGAAATCACACCTCGCATGGGCTCCCTTGAGACTTTGTAATTATTTCATTCATGTGCTTCCTGTAGCTGAAAGGACGCTGTGCATTTTTTAGTAATGTTTACATTATGCTGTACTCCCGAGCTACCCATCGAAAATACGTACTTCATCTTAAAGTTCGGTGGTATATTTGTCAATTTGCACGTGAAAGAAGTATATTACGACATTCAATAAAATTTTCTCAAATGTTATTGACAAAAGATCACAGATTAAATAAATAAATTTTATCATTTTACGTTCCTTTTCCTTATCCCACAATGCATTCCAAGACAGATGGGAACGTTTAATAAATAAATAAATAAATAAATAAATAAATAAATAAGTAAATAAATAAATAAATAAACACATAAACTAATAAATAATAAATCATATTTTAAAAATACTAATTCTACTAAAATCTAAATTGTATTTACTTGTATATAGTAACAGTACTGGACAGTCTCCCAAAAAACGAATGATCGCATGGTATTATATAAGATACCCCCTCCCCTCCCTCGAGCACTTTTCTCAGAAACAAGTGATTCTTTAGATAGAATGTTTGTATCTACATGGGAGGTGAATTATATTTTGATAATAAATACAATTAGATCTGTTATAATATTAAATGCCAGGAACATGCAATACAATCCACTCGTTTTTTTTTTTTTGAGTAAAGTAAGCAAGTAAACTCGTGTCCTCATCCCGAGGTGGTGTAGCTCTTTTTAGGCACACCCCCAATAGAGGTGAGCTGCATGTACCATTTTGATCACATACCAGCCCTCCTGCCAGTTTAAAATTCCTGGCAGTACCGGGAATCGAACCCGGCCCCTCGAGGACAGCAGCAAATAACACTAACCGTTACGCTACGGAGGCGGACTTTTTTTGGAGTAAAGCATATCTTGTTAGGGTAACTATACAATCCGGCATGGTGGCGAGATTTTGTTTCAAATACATTTACAGATGAGGTCACTTACAAATCGAAAGCGGTAAGAAACAATCATTGTTAAGAAATAGTTCAATTATCCAATGCACATTTGAAAATTTTTAAAGGATTTTTATTTATTAGCGTAAGACTTTCAGTGCCGAATGTGTCCAAGGACATATTCGGCTCGCCTGGTGTCGGTCTTTCTACTTGAGGTCCATAAGCGACCTGCAAGTCTGTATATCAGTTGATGATAATGAAGTAAGGAGAAGATGAAACCCGATGTCGGCACGTAGCCTAATCCTGTCGGAAAAAAACATGGTGTCTACTGTTCAAGGCTTAACGTCTCCATCCGATGGACGAATCACCATCAATAGCGTTCACTCCATATGAACACTGCGGATAGGTTTAAAATTGGATCCAGGCTTTTCGCACGCAATCTAGTGGTTATAAATTGTACACCACTACTTCTCCTAGATTGTCAGCCTACGCCCTGCTGGTGAAAATTTCTTCCATCAACGGGACTCGAACCGGTTAACCATGGCTTAAAGCTTTAACGATCATGACCACCAGGTAGGTAGTTCCTATCTTTGTTCTTCTTTATAAAACTTGAGCCGACACTTGTTTCTTCCTTCCAATATTTAGCCTATACTTTCCCACTGGGATCCTTTTCCCTTTTTGTGTTTTTCTAGTGTACCAAAACTTTTTTTTTTTTTGCTACTTGCTTTACGTCGCACTGACACAGATAGGTCTTGTGGCGACGATGGTACAGGGAAGGGCTAGGAGTGGGAAAGAAGCGGCCGTGGCCTTAATAAAGGTACAGCCCCAGCATTTGCCTGTTGTGAAAATGGGAAACCACGGAAAACCATTTTCAGGGCTGCCGACAGTGGGGTTCGAACCTACCAAAACTTTTACACCTGTATTCATCCGTATCTTATGTTTCTTCCTAGTTCCTCTTTTTGTCTGACTTCCTTCTTATTCTGAAATTTCCGCATCAAGACTGAAGATCTATCAAGATGACCCCTCATTGTGTTGATGTCTGAACTGATGAAGCTGGGAAGTAGAAATGAGCCCATCAGGGTGTGAGAAGAAGAATAATGTCTTACTAACTACATTTACTGTTTTCAGAGACACCGAGGTGCCAGAATTTAGTGCCGCATGAGTTCTTTACGTGCCAGTAAATCTACCGACAGGAGGCTGACGTATCAAGCACGACCGGACTGTGCCAGGATCGAACCTATCAAGCTGCATTTAGAAAGCCATCCCGGCGGGGTGAGAAGAGATGGATTAAGAAACACAGGGATTAATGAGGAGAGAGCCTAAGTGTATTGTCCGTCTGTGTTCTCATGTTTGTCCTTCTCTTCTCTTCCTATTGCTACCTCTTCCTATCATGACCTATCATTGTGTTCGTCATATTATGTGTTCCTCTTCCCGCTCCTATATTTACGCGACTTGATAAAACGGGAACAATTATTCCATAATCATGGACTGTACTGAACGCCAATGCAATTAACAAATATATGATGAATCACACACAGCCAAAATCACATTTTCTTGGTCGATAATTCAAAGTGAGACAAGTCGGAAATTATTACTTCGGTGACTATAATTTTCCCCCGTAAATAGCCATAAATATCACACAGTCCGCAGAAAACATTGTGACTTAGTGTATTTTTTGAAATTTTTTTTTTTTTTACAATTTGATTTACGTCGCACTGACACAGATAGGTCTTATGGCAGCCCCATCATTTGCCTGATGTAAAAATGAGAAACCAGGGCTTCCGACAGTGGGGTTCGAACCCACTATCTCCCGAATACTGGATACTGGCCGCACTTCAGCGACTGCAGCTATCGAGCTCGGTGAGATACAACCCCAGCATTTACCTGTTGTGAAAGTTGGAAACTACGGGAAACCATCTTCAGGGCTCGTGACAGTGGGGTTCGAACCAACTACTTCCAGAATACTGGATACCAGCCCCACTTAAGAAGCAGTTGCTCGGTAGTGTATTTACACAAAGAGTACATCTTATTCTTATTACATTGTAGGTGGCACATAGCTTAGTGATTTTTAATTTCTCCTTCAATTATCACCAAAAAGTTCATCGAAATCCAACCAACGTCGCAAGAATACTATAATTGTATTTCAGTTTCGTGCGCCAATTGCTAGCACGGTGCAGCCCATGTAAGACAGACTTTCAGTCGGGGATGGGAGGCATCTCTCGTATATAGAAAACTGCTTTTTTGTGTAGTGATGGATGTTGTTGTGTTTCGTGGATGGATTGCAGGAATGTTGGCTACGGTAAAAACGGCTGTTCCCCAAGCCAAGGGAAGGAACCGTTTAAGATTAAAATCCCTCCCCCCGGCCGGGAGCCGAACCTGGGGACCAAAGTCCCGAAGGCCAAGGCGCTGATCACTCAGCGATTGAGTCAGAAAATGTTAATACTAATGAACACTAAAGATTACAACATTCATCTATATTAGTATAAACAAATGCAAGAGGTACGTTATTCAATTTATCATTCCAAGTGCTGTGGTATCAACTACGAAGTACAACTGAGCGTTTTTCGAACGCAACGTTTTGAGAAACTGTGACAATCTGCATAGCTTCCCACCATCTGAAGCTGTGAAATTGATCTCAGATTCTACAGAGTGCTGAGTTCATGGGAATGAGTGTTTAAGTAATCTCTCATTTGATTATGTTTGATTTTACCAATCAATACTAATGTTATACGTGTTAATACCTATTGATATATCATTATTGAAGTAGTCTCATTCAGAGCAAAGCTTGTTGAACATTGCAAAGTTACCAAAACACCGCATTCCAAAGCAAGAAACCAAGCAAACAAGCAAGCTTACTCACAACTTTACTTGACTGTTAAGAACATGATCATAGCCACAAAACTTCCAGATTTATGTATAATCCACTCCATACACAAGAGATTTCATTCTAAAAATCCAATGTCTGTTGATTAGGATTCGATCGGCAATTGCCCGAATATCTATTTGAGGTGTCCTTTCCAACACTTTCTTGTTCTTAAAGAAACATTAGGTCCAGGCTATGTGGCTTTGGATTCTTCTGGTGCTGAATTCAGAACTGCTATAATAATAATAATAATAATAATAATAATAATAATAATAATAATAATAATAATAATAATAATAATAATAATAATAATCATCATCATCCGTGCCTTGTTATCTTGTGTGGGGGTTTGGCTCTGAATTGAGTAGGGGCCCTAAATGTAAAGCTACATAAGACACTGGGGTGGGGGACCTCAACCCCGACACGGCGCGTCCCATATGGCTGATAGAGGAAGTTCCTGTAGATATGCAGGACAGGTGTGAATAAGGCAATGCCAAATAAGTTCCCGCAGATCAACTGAACTCAAGAGAAAAACGTTCAACGGTCTCAAAGGCGGAAGAAGAATCTCATTTCTCAACGGCTGAGAGGGCGGAAGAACCTAGTGGAGTCAACCACGAAAAAAGAAAAAAAAATCATTTCAGACTAACAATCTCATCTTACTTCCGAATGTTATTCCTACCCTTGAAATACACAATTTCAATTGCAGAATGGAAAAGCCACTGAAAGAAAGCACTACCCCAGGTGGTAGTTCAGAAGAGAAATCTACCATTGCGTATAACGCTGGATTTCGGAAAGGTAGATCTTGTTCAGAACAAATATTTAACTTAAAATCCATAATTCGCCATAGGATATTGAATTCAAATGACATTGTTGTGACTTTTGTAGATTTTAAAATGGCCTTTGACTCCGTTGATAGAGAAACCATAGATAAAAAAATTTGTGAAGTTGGAGTGAAAACTAAATTGGCAGAAAATAAGTGAAACACTTTCCGACACACGTTCGGAGGTGAAATATATGGGTGAAGTATGAAAACCTATTAAGATAAATACAGGGGTACGGGAAGGTGACGGTTTGTCACCCCTCCTATTCAAATGTGTTATAGAGGAAATTGTATGAATTTGGAATATAAAGCTTAAAGAACATAACATTTTTCCGGTAACTTTGGGGAGGAAAAACAAAGCCATTGAAATAAATTGCCTAGCATTTGCAGACGATTTTGCTATATTGTCAGAAAAGCTAACAAATCAACAACACAAATTAATCTCTTGGAAGAAATAGCCAACAAGACAGGTTTTATAATCTCCGTAGAAAAAACAAAACTTATTACAAATATCAAGAACGCTCCAAACTTTTGGCAACAGAGCCACTCAGCCCACCTACTTATTTTAATGAAGCATCTGGCGTTATTCTTCACTTGAATATAGGATTGCTTTTTCTTCATCTTATTAAAAGAACTTGATTAGATACTAGGTTTGACTGCGGCTCGAAGTGAAAGAAATCCAGTCTGTTGAGGGCTATTATTTGGGGAAGGTGAAAGTTACGACTGCTGGTAAGTTGTACAGCGGGTTGCGGTTTTCTTCGGTGGTAGAAACCGTAAACTATGCAGCTTCTCCAAACTTGTAGGTATAGTGAAGGAACTGATTTGCATACCAGCTACATCAGTTCCCTGTGAACGTCTTTTAGTAAACATGAAATTATTGTTAGTAAGATAAGGGAGGCTCCCTGGTCAGCATGTCGATATCCTGTACTGTTTAAAATAATATTCAAGGAGATATGACGATATTTCGGTTTTTTAAGCTTTTCTTATCTGTAACTATCGCCACTGTCCGTCTCCTTGGCTGAATGGCCGGCGTAGTGCTATGTAGTGAGAGGGCCCCGAGTTCGATTGCCGGCTGGGTCGGAGATTTTAACCTTAAATCTTAAATTACCTGGCTCGAGGATTGGGTGTTTGTAGTTTCCCCAACATTCCTGAAACCCAAACACCACACACAGCACTATCTTCCACTAGAATAACACGCAGATTCCTATACACTGCACATGCCGCCCACTCTCGTAGGAGGGTCTGCCTTACAAGCGATGCACCAGGCTCTAAATAGCCACATACATTCTCATTATATTATTGTCACTTGAAAATCAATTAACTCCTCCTAGAAACGCATTAACTTAATTAGAAATAAAAATCACATGGTGTGTCTACTAAAAATGAAATGGTTTTTGCACGTGGCTTCAATTTATGAACATATTTCGCAGTCCTCGAACTTATTTTACATTTTAGTCCTACATCATGAGCCTCAAAACTGGCACTATTTTCCACTGGAAATCTTTTCTTTAACCTGCATGAATATCTGAAGACACGCATCTCTTGCACTTAAATACAAACCGACTGAATGGGATTAGGTGACACATATGAGATGATTGTACAAGTGCTAATCAGTCGGTTAAATCTTATTGGAGTCGCTATAGACTGCGGTGATTTATGAAGGACTAAAAGCTTAATACAGTTAGGGAGACGAGACAATGGTGAATGAAGCAAACTAATAGATTGTTGAGACCAAGGGGAACGAAATGCTGTAATACGCTTCAGATTCTCCATATTTCTTTAAATATTGGGATCTAGAAATGCAAAGGAAGATACGAGAGTAGCGCAGAAACTAATGCACCACATTTTTTCTTCAACAGTTATTTATTGAACACAATGAAACTTATACACATGAAAGAATTAAGTTTCTTCTACTCCCCCTATTTTTCCACAGAATCTCCTTCCCGTTCTATGGCGTGTATACCCTGGCGGTACCGCTCCTTGTTCTGTTCATGAAGCCAGTTCTTCACTGTGCATATCACCTCTTCGTCATTCTCAAAATTTCTCCCACGTATGGCCCAAACAAGTAAAAGTCTGAGGGAGCTAGGTCAGGGTGGATGGGGTAACACTGTCCATGCCTGTTTTGTGATGTGTTCCAACATCCTCAAGCTTGTGTGAGGGCAAACAATCACCTGGGGTGTTATGGTGTCCAAGTCTCTGGAAGCGCTTCTAGAGTTTGGTTAATGTGTTCATATATGACTCAGAATTAATGGTGGTGCCTCTCGGCATCACATAAATGAGTAAGACACCATCACAGTCCCAAAACACAGTGATCAAGTTGTTACCAGCAGAAGCAGTTGCTTTAAAATTTTTCTTTTGTGGAGAGGCAGGATGGCACCATACTATCGATTGTCGTTTCGTTTCGGGTGAACCCAGGTTTCATCACCGTCACAATCAGGGACAAGAAAGCTTCTCCCTCAGCTTCAAAACGTTGCAGCAACTCAGAAGAAGTAGTTTTACTGAGAGTTTTGTGTTCCTTTGTAAGACAGCGCGGAACCTAACCTCAACATTTTTTTACGTAATCAAGAGCACTGATGATTACACCCACATTTCCTTTGCCGATTAACAGTTCCCGCGTACCGGGCGAGTTGGCCGTGCGCGTAGAGGCGCGCGGCTGTGAGCTTGCATCCGGGAGATAGTAGGTTCGAATCCCACTATCGGCAGCCCTGAAGATGGTTTTCCGTGGTTTCCCATTTTCACACCAGGCAAATGCTGGGGCTGTACCTTAATTAAGGCCACGGCCGCTTCCTTCCAACTCCTAGGCCTTTCCCATCCCATCGTCGCCATAAGACCTATCTGTGTCGGTGCGACGTAAAGCCCCTAGCAAAAAAAAAAAAAGTTCCCGCGCTAACTGCCGAGTCGTTCCCCGTCGGTCCTCGCGAATGAGCACATCAGCACACTGCTTATTGTCAGGTGTGTCAGCCATTGGTGGCTTCCCCGACCGCTGCAAATCTCGGAGCTCTGCTGAACCGCTTTCAGATGGTCTCACCCTCTGTGCCCAGCGAATAACCGTACTTCTGTCGACTGCTTATGCTCCTTAAACGGCACATAAACGTTTGTGAATGTTTCCATCCGTCTTTTGTTCCGCAGTGAGAAATTCAATGACGACACGCTACTTATAACGTGCATTACTTACAGACGCCATGTTGAACGGAAAATTTTGCGCGCGCACTCTAAGAACTTCAAGGAATTCATATCTAAAGTTTCGCATTCGTACCATTGTTGGGGGATGAGAAAAAAAGTGTTGGATTATTTTCTGGCCCACCCTCGTAGAAAAAATACTATCCGCGAATATAACGTGGAACCTACTGGTCATACGACCAGCACCTTCATTATATTAATTCATGTTACATGACCATTTGCTACAGCACTACATTTGGTGAGTTACTGCGGTAAATTATGGTGATGATGATTGTTGTTTAATGGAGCCTTGCATCTAGGTCATAGGTCCCTAATTGTAAAAGATGAAACGAAATGATGGAATGAAATTTAAAATTTACCCACTGAGTAGGATTTAAAAACATTACGATGACAAAAATGATTATGAATTTAAAATATACAGTAGCTCTAATTCGCAATGCTTTGATTTTTATGAAATAATTAAAGCATAAATCAAAATTTAATTAAATAAGGCACGGACTTAAAGTAAGATCGTGTACATTATTCAACTTCAAATTTGACGAGCCGAACTTGTCCTCGGACACTCCCGGCACTAAAAGCCATACGCCATTTCATTTCATGTCATCCTCTTTCCTAAAACATATGTCACCAGTCAGCAAAATCATGTACTCCAAAATTTGCTGTGGCTTTATCCGGACTAAAATTGTGTTACTGATAATAAACAAAAGAAGAGTCAATTGGAATAAGAATGTTAAAATCCTTAAACATTTAGTGAGGGCCAGACACCAAGGATTAAAAGCGCACATTTGGGGTCAGCAATTCGTAGTGACCAATGGCAGGTGGACAACATACTGGAATGTGACGAAATTATGGGTATTATAAGAGAGGTTGAAGCAGGAAGAAGTGGTGGGGGCGAGAGTGGAAGAAATGCAGGCATTGGAAAACAGTGCCGGAGAAGACGGACATGGTGAAAAGGGAAAAGTGGGAACCAGTGAAGACATAGAAGCTATTTTGGAAGCATCGAGCTCGGAGGAAAGGCAGGGAGGTGAACACAGTGATGAAGTGGACGTACATAGTGAAAAGGAAAGGACAGTGGTTAATAGGGAGAGAAAAGAAGCGTCTAGGGAAGCAGACAGGGGCTCAGTCAGGGAAAGAAGAAAAGAGATTGGTTGGGAGGACTCTTTAAGATAAATGCAGAAGAATTGCGAAGATCTGAAAGGTTTTAAGGAGGAACTTACTGAAAGGGATGCTTTGAGCAAAGGGAGAAGCATGAGTCTAAAGGATTTGTGGGGAAAAAAGCTAAAAATTAGGAGGGCATAATAACGAGAAGTAAAAAGTTAAGTCAAGTTTTAGTCAGTAAGTTGGGGATAGTGCGTAAATATAATATGTGTTGATGATACGATATGAAGACAGGGTGGTAATTGTGATTAAAGTTACGTATATTTGAATAGTAAGTTAAGGTGAAGAGTGATGAAGTTATATGTGGAGGGTGATTCAGCTAATAAAAGAGTGGAAATAATGATGTTAAGAAATTAAATTTGGTTGATGGTAGTGTGTGTTTGTTCATTGTATTTGAAATGAATAGTGAATCGTGAAGGTTAGAGAGATGATGAATAAGAGGTTGAGTTGATGGTATATGGAAGAGTGTGTTTGTTAATTCTATTTGAAATGAATAGTGAATAGTGAAGGTAAGAGAGGTTATGAATAAGAGGTTGAGTTGGTGGTATGAGATTGATGAGGACGGTGGGTTGGTTGTTAGGTGTGATTATGCTAAGACTGATTATTATAGTTAAGTATATTGAATTATAAGGGGCTGCCTGGCCGAGGCGGTATAGGCGTGCTCGGTTCGCCCGGAAGGACGTGGGTTCGAATCCCCGTCAGGAAGTCGTAAAATTTAAGAAACGATATTTCCACTTCCGGAGGTGCATATGGCCCTGAGGTTCACTCAGCCTACACCAAAAATGAGAACCAGGTTAACCCTTTACTGCATACTGTTGCCCTCATGCAACACATTAATGTGGAATTAAATTGAGAACGGAGTGGTGGTTGTTAAGTGTGATTATGCTAGTTAAGTAGATTTCAATTATAAGCGAATATAAGAGTGATGGTAATTTTAAATGAGTTGGGAGTGGTGGTGGCGATGAGTGATTGTGTTTGTTAATGGTATGTGAAAGGAAAGTATGATGGTAAGTTTGGGTGAAGGTTGCTGTGAGTGATTATGTTTAAGAGATGGGTATGGTAATTTATGTGAGTATGGCCTGAAATTTAAATGGGATTCGAGTGGTGGTGACTAAGAGTGATTAAAATAAAAAGAGTGATTGAAAGAGTGATGAAAAGGGAGGCAGTGAAGTATGGTTGGAAAATTTTGGTATGGTAAGACGTGATGGCATAATTTAATGTGGAGACTAGCTTGAAGTTTAAATATTAAGTGTGGTTTAATATATTTGAAAGAGAAGAGATTGATTTGGAGGTGAAGTTAGAAATGATGGCTGGTAACAAGGAAGTATTTCAAGTAGAAAGTTGCAACGTGAAGAGAATGTGGCACACTAACGCGGCCGGTGTTGTAATGTTAATACTGGATCAGCAAACCTTAGTAGATCAATAGAGAGGATGGTTTAAGGTGTGGAGCATGCAAAGGTTCGCGAGTCCAGTCAGGAGAGATATGAAGGTCCTTAACCTTCATGTGCCGTTTTGCCGATGATTGCCATTTATTTTATTTACCTTATTTTATGTTCTTTTTATTTTGTTCATCCAGTTGCCGTATTATCATGGCTATCGGTTCTCCGGAAGGGAGTCGACCGTGGGCCATTTGATCTTAATTATTATATTGTTTTGTTGTTTGTTTGGTTATATGTTTATTTGTCTAGTAAGTGGAGTTAAAAGAGCTTGTTAAGGTATGGATGTTCCACAGGATCTAACAATGGAGGAAAACTCTGTACAGACTCCTTGGAATAAATAAAGAAAATATAATAAGGGAGAGTCAATTTCTAGAGGATATAGAAGCGTACAGTGTGTTGAAAGCAAGATAGGTGGCAATAATTTCATAGTATACACGGGGAAAGGAGGCGGTCATACGTTAAAATGTTCTAAATGCGTTGGGGTACCGCCGGTATATTCTCTCCGCTGTGGTTTCAAATTTACACTTAATCTATTACGAAAATTAGTCAAATTTCTGGTAATCACAGATTTTAAATTGGTAACCATTCAATATTCTGTTTCCTTTCCTACTCAACAATTAAATATTATACTCATTCATGCTACATTATTATTTTTCAAGTAATCAACAAGCTATTTTGTAGTTTTCCGTGCCTGTCGGTATTGTGATCAGGGCCACGGGACCTTCTGTTTTAAGATGAATCCAAGCAACAGACGTACGACTGTTCATTTTACAAATCCCACCTTAATTGACTGGGATTAAAATTGTGGCTGCCTTGTTGAGAAGCCGTGACATCGTTCGTCAGCTATGATGCATTCAGATATTTTACAACTATGTAAAGAAACCACATACCATTCGTGAGGATATTCTCACACGTAATACTGGCTATCCTTTGATAGTGCCAAAGTTCATATATCGACACTGCTGTGCCAAAACAGCAAATGTGACAATGCTCTTCGTACGCCTTAAGACGGGTCCTGGCGGGCTGAGTGGCTCAGACGGTTGAGGCGCTGGCCTTCTGACCCCAACTTGGCAGGTTCGATCCTGGCTCAGTCCGGTGGTATTTGAAGGTGCTCAAATACGTCAGCCTCGTGTCGATAGATTTACTGGCACGTAAAAGAACTCCTGCGGGAAAAAATTCCGGCAACTCGGCGTCTCCGAAAACCGTAAAAGAGTAGTTAGTGGGACGTAAAACAAATAACATTAAGACGGGTCCCGGCTCCCAGTCTCATATTGCTATGCAGTCCATCAAATAAATTTTAATGAGTTTTTTTCCTATGCGCGTGAGTAAGGGAAAATGAATCTTACTCTATCGTACTGTAGGAATATATGTTTGAAGTACATATTTACCCACAATTAGAGTATGATGTTCATTTTCATTTACACACACGCATAGGAAAATGAAGTCAACGAAAATTGTCCTGATGGACTGCATATCAATATGAGGCGTGACCAGTCTTAAGGGAAATACATTGTCACACTGGAGGTTTTGGCACAACAGCGACGATATGTGTTCAGATGTTGAATAATCTTCGTTCAGGACATATATTTGCGGGTACAAAGTAGAAGAAAATACATTTCATTCAGAATAGCGTTTTCACCAGCTCATAATAATAATAATAATAATAATAATAATAATAATAATAATAATAATAATAATAATAATAATAATAATATGTTTGTTAAGAATGAAGCCATGTTTTCAGTGTTGACTTAGTTAAATGTAACAAAGGTTTTTCAGTCTCTCAGACACACAGCAAATATAATGTAAATTAAAACACTACTGATTGAAAGTACAGTATTGAAATAGTATTTTGTGACAACGGACTTAACCTCGGCAGTCTAGATAATTACGTAAGGTTTCATTATATTAATACTTGTATATATTTTTATTTTTGTCATTACTGTTTCATGTTATCACTAAACTCTCTATCATTGACAAGTTTACGCTACGTAAACAATACTGTACATATATAAGATTGTTTTTAAAAGTGATTTGATAGAATCTGAAGATGTTCTTGTAGAACGAAACATGTCATTCTTTGTATGTTAGTGTGATTTTTACAGGTATGTTTATAGTGTTTTAATTTACATTATATTTGCTGTGTGTTTGACAGACTGAAAAAACCTTTGTTACATTAATAATAATAATAATAATAATAATAATAATAATAATAATAATAATAATAATATAACGGCGATTGGCTAGTGTGTAAGAATTATAATTCTCTAACTTTCTTACTTCAGAAATGTCGCAGCAATTCAACTTAAATTACAACTTGTCTGTTCTTTCTCTTAGGTTTACTACCTTGTCGACTCCAACAACTGGGTGCGACGTGCAATGCTTACAATGTGGCTGGCCATAATTTCGCTCGCAGCCGCTACTACAATCAGCCTGTGATATATTTTTTGCGCTCTAATTAACACAAGCTACTGTGTGACGCATGTGACTTTCTTGTTACTGTTGGCTGGATTTGGACCAACAGTTTCCACTTAACTTAATACAACCCACGGTCATTTCATTTCAAAAGCAACAAGCAGTAATTTGAAGTAATATTGTTCTTCAACTTGGTATTATGGAGAATGTAATATACACATCCTGTCTAATTATCTCGGTGCAATGAAACGAATTGTATGTGTGTGCAGCGCGCAGAATAACGATGATATTCCATAGCAGAGGCATTCTGCTTCTTCGTAGGTTTACCTCCAAACATAATCTCCATTCTACTTCGTATCCATAACATCAACTGAACAAATAAATCCGTGACCTATACAGCCCAAAGAGATTCAGAACTCCAAGAATTTTTTTTTGCTAGTGGCTTTATGTCGCACCGACACAGATAGGTCTTACGGCGACGATGGGATAGGAAAGACCCAGGAGTGGGAAGGAAGCAGCCGTGGCCTTAATTAAGGTACAGCCCCAGCATTTGCCTGGTGTGGAAATGGGAAACCACGGAAAACCATCTTCAGGGCTGCCGACAGTGGGATTCGAACCCACTATCTCGCGGATGCAAGCTCAGAGCCGCGCGCCCTTAACCGCACAGCCAACTCTCCCGGTCCTGAGAAAACTACCGTCCAGTCAGATAGTATGCATATACTGATGAATCACGTGGTCACCTTCACGATTTTTGCCATACTTCTTAGCTTTCTTGAACGGCTTTCCTATACATACCCCATCCTCAATTACCCTCACGAGGCTCAGTGCTCAACCACCCTCTCAGGTGGGAATTACAATCCTCAACTAAGCTGGAACATGCAACCTCTGAGTATTAGGCAAGTGCACAATCCTTACACCATGGGCTTATTACACCCCACGATATCGGCTGCCTATATCCTAAAAGATAAATTTATACTTTTTGTAGAAAATGGAACATACTAAGACCAAGGCTCGTTTTATTAATATTTGTGGAAGTGGTAAATTAGTAACACATAGATTACCATCTTACTACGGCGACCGCTCGTGGAAATCTCATCAATGAATATTTTTTACATAAAAAACTTAAATTATTACTTACGATAAATAAATATATATTTAGACATGATACTGTATAGGCTTTTGGGATTATGCCGTATCAAGAAAATAAGGTAAATTCTTTACGTTTCGCACAGAAATTTCACCTTATTTTCTTGACACGGCATAAGCCCAAAAGTCTATACAGTATCATGTCTATAAGTACGGGCCGTGAAAGCATCAATCTCAACAAATATATATGTTTACCTGCGATTGTTGAAATTATGCTACAGAATAACAAAAGTGAGCTATTTACGGCTCCTTGTACTCCTCAGAACATAACCAGCGTAAATTTTAATACTTGTCCGATAGTATCTGATATTTTTTTACAATTGGCTTTACGTCGCACCAACACAGATAGGTCTCACGGTGACGATGGGATAGGAATGAATCTAGGACTGGGAAGGAAGCGACCGTGGCCTTGATGAAGGTACAGCCCCAGAATTTGCATGATATGAAAATGGGAAACCACGGGAAACCATCTTCAGGCTGCCGATTGTGGGGTTCAAACCCACCATCTTCCGAATGCGAGCTGCGCGCCCCAAGAACCTCATATGAAGTTATATTATGGGAGGAGAGGATATGAATGTCTTCTTTTATAATATCCCACAGTGTCTATAGCGCCCCATTGCACAGTGATCTGAAACATAGAGAAAATGAATATTACATGTAGGCCTACACTGACTGACGTACTGTACGACTGAACTACGTGATACGAGTCATGCAGCAGAAGATTTGCATTCAGTAGGTGATGAGTTCGCTACTGCTTTATTTTTACATCGCACCGACACAGGTCTTTTGGCGACGTTAGATAGGAAAGGCTAGAACTGGGAAGGAAACGCCCGTTACTTTAATTAAGGTACAGTTGCGGCTTTTGGCTGGTATGGAAATGGTAAAAGACGGAAAACTATTTTCAGGGCTGTTGAGAGTGAGGTACGAACTCACTATATCCCGAACATAAGCTCACAACTATGTGACCCAAACCGCGTATCCTACTCGTTCTGTCAAACTTTGGTTTCAAATCCCACCTTTGTCGGCATCTTAAAAGACGGCTTTCCATGCTGTTTTATTCACACCAGTTATAGGTCGGGGATGTATCTTACTGTAGTTAAGGCTGGGGTCAATACCTCCTATATATCAATGCCGCTGAAAACGTTCCGATGTTAGCGTGAAAATAAGCAGGAAAAACCAAACATTCTGGTTAGACAGTAACCTTACCATTGCAGAGTACACTAGACGGTTGCTACTCGTCACAACTAACACTCAAGATAAAATATTATTAATAATAATAGACTGGCCTGTGTGGCTCAGAGGATATACCGCTGGCTTTTGAGCACAAATTTTCGGATTCGATAACGGCTCAGTCCGGCGGTAATCGAAGGTGCTGAAATACGCCAGCCTTGTGCAAGACCTTCTGCGGGACAAATCTCCGCAAGTCCCAAGTATAGTTTTTGGGACGTAAGCACAATAATATTTCATTTTCATTAAGTACTATTATATTATTATTATTATTATTATTATTATTATTATTATTATTATTATTATTATTATTATTATTATTATTATTATCATCATCATCATCATCATCGATCTACCCATATTCATTACAGACTGCTGTGACTTCCTGATTTCAGTATGCAAGCTTCTGTGAATTTAATAAACGCCTCCAAAATCCTCTATTTGTAACTATCTGTAGGGCCTCATTTAGTCCCTTATCTCATATCATTAAATCATTAGAAACCAAGTCTAACCATCATCGTCTTGGCCTCCTTTTACTTCTCTTATCCTACATGACTGAGCCCGTTATTCTCCTACGTACCCTATCCTCCTCCATTCGCCTCACATGATCCCACCACCGAAGCAGGTTTATGCGTACCGTTTCGTACATCAAGTTCATTCCTTACTTATCATTTATCTCTTCATACCGCGTACCCTCCTGTATTGTTCCCACCTGTGTGTACCGGCGGTCATTCTCGCAACTTTCAAGTCTGTTACTTCTAATTTATGAATACGATAACTTGAGACCACCTAACTTCCACTTCCGTACAGCAAAGTCGGCCTGAAAGCAGACCGGTGTAAAGAGAGTTTCGTTTGGGAGCTGAGGTCCTACAGTTCATCGCAATGTGAGCTCTCTGCATTAGCTTTGTTGCACCTTGATTCAGTCTCATCTAATTTACTATACAGTACTAGCATCTTGCGAGGGAGAATGTACATCATAAATACTTTAAATGGTCTACCGGTCCAGTTTTGTATTCCCAATCTGACACTCAGTTCTCTTAGGTGTCTGACCAGATTGTAGTATTGGAAATGCTAATTTTCATATAATCACTGCACCTATTTTCTAGTTCCAGGATCTGTAGGCTTTCCGAACCGTCTGCCATTAAGACCGAGTCGTCGGCATGGGCTAAACTGCTTAGGCCTACTACATTTCCACCTAACTGAAATCCCTCCCTGCGGCTTTACACCTTCCAGTAGAAGATCCATGTAAATTGAATCGATTATTTCAGAAAGCAGTCAAGTGCCAAAAAATGAAAAAATAAGTTAATGGCAGAATATATTACTAAGGGGGTATACGCACATTTTCGTGCTGAAAACAGTCAAGAAACGTCCTCCTATCATGGCCAGGCATTGTGTTGAATTTCGTATTTAGTTCAGAAACCAGTTAAGCGACACCGCTTGGCTGATTTCTGCAGTAAACTGCAGGTACATTTTGTGATGTGCTGTACCTCGCCGGCTGCTCTGAATCCAGAATAGCCAGCTGTTCAGCTGTTCATGTTGTCATTGTTGTGTTTCTGGAATCCCATGTTCGTAGTTTTGTGAACAACTGTTTGAAAAAGTGTTTCTTTTGTTTAGTGCAGTGTTTTTATAATCGTGGTGATATGTCTGAAAGTTCAGAAGACGAATCTGTATCTAAGATGAAACGAGGTGTGGTAAACAAACTCACACGCGTGATATTATTCGGATTGCAAGGGTAAAAGAGAAGGTTATATTTCTTACTCGGGCAAGGAAGCACCTGGTCTGAGCCCTACATTATTCTTGGTCATTGTTTGTTTTAGGTGACCTAAAACCTTACCTGATGGGATATGAACACTTATTACAGCATTTTACAATGGCCTACTACAGACACAGAATGTGCTGTGGAGTTTATTTATGAGGATTGAATACCTCCTGTCCTGTGATGAGCAGGCATTGCTGATTTCATCCTTTTAATACTCATATTTGTATCAGCAATGTAGTCTAAACCTATTAAAATATTTTCCATTTCCACAAATATGGGTTTTATGACTAAATCCTTTCAACATTCAAGAATTATCTCATAAAAATATGTTTGAAACACTCGTTTATTTCAGAAACGAGTTAAGTGAAAAATATTTCGGATTTTTTACAGCATATTTAATGACCACAAAATAGTTTTCCTTACATAGAAAGTATTAAAAGGTATAATACTCTCATGCTAAAATAATGAAACCACTACCATAACATTTTGTCTGATGCTAGACAGTTTTTTACATTTTCCCAAAAATGACAGATTTGGCGCTTGACTGGTTTCTGAAATAATCGATTCAATTACGAACAACAGAAGTGAATGATTACAGCCTTTTGTAACCTCTGTAAATTCCTAGAAAGAAGATATCATGCCTTCATCAATTCCCACTTCATCTTAATTGTCAATTAATTGTTATTAATAATCTCATAATCTCCGAATCCCCGAATCACCCCAGTATGGCTATCATTCTCCCCCTCAGTACTCTGTCATACGCATTCTGTAGACCAACGAAACATGAACATAAGTGTCTATTACTCTCGTAGCATGTTCTCAGTTACCTGGTGCATATTCACACTCTCATCCTGACAGCCCCTCTGTGGTCTGAAATCACACTTGTTTTCATCCAACTTACTCTCAACCATTTATCACATCCTTCCTTCCAAAATGCCAGTCAACACGTTGCCTGGTGTACTTACCAATGAAATATTTCGATAGCTGTTGCAAACCTTCCTGTTCCCTTTACTTATGGGTAGGTGTAATTACTGCTTTCGTCCAATCACGAGGTA
Organism: Anabrus simplex; assembly: GCF_040414725.1. Classification (NCBI taxonomy): domain Eukaryota; kingdom Metazoa; phylum Arthropoda; class Insecta; order Orthoptera; family Tettigoniidae; genus Anabrus; species Anabrus simplex. The sequence goes on along the minus strand of NC_090266.1, from coordinate 265,545,490 downwards.
CCTCGCTAACGTTCCATGCTAATATTACTTATGTACTAAGTGTAGATAGTTCATCCCGGCCATCATATTTTATTTCACAATTTCGGGTCTAATTTGTTTTATTCCTTCTGCTTTATGACACTGGCTTTTACATACCGTATCTTCCATGTCCTCAAGCCTTATTTCACCAACATCATTGTCCTCCTACCTATGAGCTCGGCTGTTCATGACATCAATATAAAGATTTCCTTTTACGTGAAGAAGATTTTCAAAATTTTACTTCTACCTATCCAAACATTCCCATTGATCTACTATGAGTTCACGTGATTTACGCAAAACACTATTTATGTCATCACTAGTAGAATTGATCGAAAATTTAGAAATTCCCCTAAGCAACATAGCCAAGAATTGCCCTAATACTAATAGCACCCCCGCCTGCTCAACTTCTGGTGCAACTTCCACCAACGCCAATAATCAAAAGTATATATTTCCCTTGGCTATATGGGAAAACGAGCCGCATTTAAAACAGCCTTGGGATGACCCTGCTCCGTTCTTTGTCCCACTGGATTTAATCAACGGACACTTGTTCCGCAGATGATCTGCCGACGCACAAGCATAACATTTGCGGGTTATGGAAGTTCGGCGAGGTGGAGGCCGAAAAGTACTCGAAGTCGGAGGGGGCTCCTTAGCGACACGCAAGGTGTCGGCATACCTAACTCCTTCGGCTGAGTCAGCCATAGCTTCTAACTCCGCGAAGGTTTGAGGACGCGACGCAAAACACAGATATGACCTGTAGGGTGGTGAAATCCCTTCCACAATGGCCTGTACAATTTTATCTTCAGGAAAATGAAGAGCAAATACCCTTGTGTAAAACTTAATATCATGGATGAAGTCTGCCAAGTTTTCATCCACACGTTGTCATGTTCAGGGCTGGTTGTCTGGTTGTCTGAGCAAGACTCCGCTCTGTGGAGCCTTACGATGAAGCATGGGAAGAGATCGCCCTCGACGATTTAATTCCATCTCGGCAACTGATTACGCCTTAGTGTGAGATAATGAACAGAGGGGTTCGCCAGGAGCAGAGTATATTTAGCTCAGAAGGCAGGCTGCATATGAAATTCACGAGAATATTCCGTGAATCACTTTAACGTTTTTATAATATGTAAAATAAGTATATTTATTTAGTGACTAGATATATTGAGAACAACACTTCACGGGTCACAACTGAATGAGATAAAATAAGACCTCAAAGATTAATACGTATTTGTTATGTTTCAGTTCCTATTTCATTATCTGTTAAGTGTGGAGTATTTACAGTAGGCATGAATTTTTAAAATGACTGACATTCGGTGAGAAAGAGAAATGTTATTTCTTTTCTAAGCGATTAAAACGCACTTACATCTTTCAGTTTCTTAACTGACTTCCTGTAAACAAACATCATCGATTTAATTATGCACATTTCTTTTTTAAGATCCAAGCTGCTGTATTATAACCGTGTACAGAAAAGTACTTCCCTATTTATCCATATAATTAAACTCTAACGTCTATTTTCAATACAGACAATTTCTCATGTTATCGGGTTAGCAAATTATTCATTTTATTTATATACTTTTTCAATTTGCTTCACGTTGCACCGATACAGATAGGTCTTATGGCGACGATTGGACAGGAAAGGACTAGGAGTGGAAATGAAGCGACCATGGCCTTAATTAAGGTACAGCTACTGTGAAAATGGGAAACCACGGAAAACCATCTTCAGGGCTGCCGACAGTGGGGTTCGAATCCACTATCTCCTGAATGGAAGTTCACAGCTACGCGACCCTAACCGCACGGCCAACTCGCTCAGTATGTTTATTTTATATCACTATGTTATTTGATATTGACTTACTCATGAATTTATTACAACATATTACTTCACGGTTGCCTGTTACTGATGTCTACAACCCATCTCCATCTCAATTGAGTCGTTGCACGGGAGACGTCATTACGTGGCCTGGAGGAAACTCTTATTTAATACCTCTCAGAGGTACTATGGATTGTCTCAAGGTCGGAGGACAAAGCTCAGTTCGGAGCCCTGTGGACACAATTTTCCATAGGGGCACCACAGATTGGAAACATACTATTTATTTTTACACCAGATCCCGTGAGATCTTTCAAGTCAAATGGCACTAAGTATTTTCCTCACTTCGGTAGTTAACCAGATATTTGCTGCAGGCTGTGGAGTGCAATGGGAAGTGATCACCCTACAACAACTCACTTCTAGTTCAGGATCCCCAATCAGTGATCCGTCTCTTATTCGGTTTATCGGAGGGCACTGACCAGCATCAGGCATTGTACCAATCTGCTGGTATCCCTCACTGCACGACACCGCGACGATATAAGAGTATCAGAAGAACCCGAGCTCTCACGTCGATTTAATTAGTTTATCCAGTCAAGAGGGGCTATGATTAAAATCATAAACACATGCTCGTCGCGTGCCTTCCGAACGTGTTGCGAGCTGTATTAAAACGAAGAGTGAAAGAGAGTGACGTCAGACAGAAGTAAGGAAGCCAATTGAGAGGTCAGTGCCACATAGCAGATGATGAAAGAAGGTTAGCAGATTGCCTTATCGGATTGTGGACATGAACCACTTCGATTAAGAACATATTTTTGCTATCTTCTAAGGCTGAAGGGACCTGGAAAGAGACTTAAAATTACTCAGTAGAGAATCTTAGTGTGTACATGGAAAATTATGTAAGGCAACAGCGGTAGATTTGACAACATTTTGGTTCCGCTATAACTATTGAAAGTAAACATTCTGTTGTTAAGTTATAACATGATCTTCCAGACGAAAATAATTTCATCTGCGATATCCTGTTACTTTCCCTAACTATATGAGCCAACAAATCCACACTCTTGAGGGAAGTATTATTGCATTAATGCTGTTATTCGTCACGAATTTCGCCTTTGATGTTCACTGACTCATTCTTATAGCATCCCGTTACATTAGGATAATCAAAATAATCTACTGCAATACTAATTCATAATTTCACGTTTGAACAAAGAGTTTTTTTATGCACGACACGTACCGGTATGTAAAAACCGGCTCGTTTAGACAAGAGTGGAAACAATTTCGGGTGAATTTCCCTGGTGCTAAAATTCCAAGTGTAGAAACTCTTAGGCTCCCTGTTAAAAAACTATGAAATCCGGGATCGCTAAACGTTAACATTCCTAAAAACCGAGCTCGATAGTTGCAGTCGCTTAAGTGCGGCCAGTATCCAGTATTCGGGAGAAAGTAGATTCGAACCCCAGTGTCGGCAGCCCTGAAAATGTTTTTCCGTGGTTTCCCATTTTCACACCAGGCAAATGCTGGGGCTGTACCTTAATTAAGGCCGCGGCCGCTTCCTTCCCACTCCTAGCCCTTTCCTATCCCATCGTCGCCGTAAGACCTATCTGTGTCGGTGCGACGTAAAACAACTACCAAAAAAATTCCTAAACCGAAATGGAGAGTTCTGACTGAAGGGGGGGGGGGGGAGGGAATGACGAAATCTGTGCATCGTTTGCACGCTCTCCAAATAAATCAATTCGGCGTGTTGCGCAAGAAGTCGGTGTTTCAGAACCCCCGGACTGTACGCCTACCAAACGTCAGACTGAAACCTTTTAGAGCTACTGGCGTCTATCGTGCGTGAATTACAACCCCTGTCGACAAAAAACGATCGAACTTTTATAATTGGATTTTACAAAAAATTGATGACGACATTTGGTTTGATCTACATTTGATATTTTGTTCTGATGAGGCATTGGTTTACTTGCATGGTCACATAGCGTCACTGAGCAATAGATATTGGAACACAGAAAATCCTTGATGAATCCATGAAGTTCCATACCAGTAGGAATATGGTGTGTTGTAACTTTAAGTTGAATGATAGGGCCCTTCTCCTTTTAATGATACAGTAAATTGACACAGTTACCGTACAACTTTACTCGTACAGTTTTTCAAATAGAGAGAAACCGTTAGGCTTCTTATTAATAAACTGTGATCAACGGGATCGCTAAACGTTAAAATTCCTACCCCGAAATGAACAGTTCGGAAATGAAAAGTACCTCGAATAATGTGTATTTCCAACATGATTCTGATAGAACCCATACTGCCGGTGATTCCTTAGAAGACGTGAAATGAATTTTTAGTGGCAAGATTATTTCTAAAGGATTATGGAGCTCTTCATTCACACCCCATGACTATAACCAGTGATCTATGCCACCGCTGCACCAGAACACACGTTCGCTACACAGCTGCTGGCTCCAGAGACCCACACACGGCGACATGCATACAGAACGAATCCTCAAAAGCAGGTGCAATGTGACCTTCGGCTTACTGGAAATCTACGAATTAGGTTTCTTTAGTGCTGTGTTTGGCCTGTCCTTCTATATGGAGTAGAATCATAGACTCTTAAAGTAGCAATGGAGAATAAATTCGAAGCATTTGAGATGTGGGTATATCGACGTATGCTGAACAAATCTTGAACAACAGGGATGACTAACCAAAAATGTTCAAAGCAAAGTAGGATAAAAAACGAGAGAGCAGCTTCACAGAATAAAAATAAGAAAAACCAGATATCTTGGTCATGTCCTTTGGCATGAAATATATTAATTGCCTCACCTCATCATTAAATGGAGGATCGAGGGAAGGAGAGAAAAAGTCTGGAGAAGGACTTCCTGCCTCTTTAATACACTACGTCGGACAGGTGTTTCCTCAGCAACTAATTTGAACAGCTCAGGGCAGAAATTCATGTGCCTTAATGATCGCCAATCTTCGTTAAGGGGACGGTACTATCAGAAGCAGAGGAAGAAGATTAAATAATAGAAAACATTTGTTAATGCTACGGGATTTTACTCGTAACGAGCTACAGAACTAAGTTACAAACCAAAGAAATGAACAGTATAACGTAACATACTGTTCATTTAGAGTGCATACGGTACACTCGGAAAAGAATCGAATATGCCACTACTCAACACAAAGGACGCCAAGTAGACGGCCAACACGACCACGCAACAAGCAAGTACCTCTGGTGACGCTGGATGGGCACAGATTGACATGATATTGCGGAGTGTGCTCCTCACGCGGTACAATATATTGACAGGGTTTCAATAAAATTATATAACTTTAATATTCTTCTATAAATCCCGCAAACCTTCAATACAAACCATTCGCGGTGTATATTATTGCACAGCAGTGAAAAGTTTGCAATAATGTTGATCCAATGTCCCCGCTAGTGACATGCCCAGTGTAACTCGGTATATAACATGTTCATAAACTCCGTTTCCTCGATTCCAATTACGTTTCCATATTTGGCAGGTAGTAACTTCGCCTCTAATGTTTTGACAACATTCATGGGATTAATTTGCCTCATGATGCCAATGCACACTTTTTACACCGTAACTCGCATCCAAACAATCCAAGAGACGACCTCCTGCAGGTATGCCATTCAGGCCACTAGAATGAGTAGCCTACTTAGTGCAGGTAAAATATGTAATTATAGGAAACGCTGAGACAACTGTTTAATCGTTGTGCGGTTCACACCATAAGTACGTTTTGATTCGGTTCTGAGCGTTCGGGGTGAAGTACATCCCTTGATAGTGAGTGGTTACGTCCATGTCCTGCTACCTTTGTTTCCAGAAACTGATAATCGAATTCCTTTTGATTTTGTGGAGGGAGAATCTGAATTGGTTTCAGGTTTTAATGTTGAGTATAGAAGAATAGGATTTGTTTTAATTTTTTAGCAGAGTACACTAGAATTTTATTTATGAGAATATTATTTTGTAAAATTTTTTAGGAGGTGATGTTAAAACAATTACTTTAAGTTGACTTTCTTGGCTTTTATATTTATTATTATTTACGATGAAAGCTTTTGAAACCTAGGGATGTGTGCTTTTCCGGACGCGGGAATTTAGTTGACGAGGAATCGAATCTATGTCATTCATAAACACGCCTTTCCTGCCTCACTAAGACAGAATTTAAATACAAACAGCTAAACGCCAATTTGAAGTTACCAGATGGATATTTCAGATTGCTCCACCCACCGATCTACTCCAAAGCTCGTCAATATTCGAGAGATTTTTACTTCCCCTTCTCTCCACTCCTGTCATTAGTACATTCGAAAATTCCCATATTATTCCATATCCCCACAAATTACGACCTTTTAACTCAATACTATACTGGCGAAGTGAAACGTCTGTTTCCTGAATAATATGAGGTACACCAACTGCTTCCATATGGTTGAAGTAAGGAACAAGAATAAAACTCACTCAAAAATCACCATCCACTAAAAAAGTGAAGTGTGACTTTGAACAAGTATTTTATTATAAACGCGCAGTATTTTGTGTACTCCAGGAAATCATTTTATCATTGAACAAGTTCCTCCTTGCTGTCGGAGAGCAAAGGAAAGAGACTGGAATAGAGAGGGCATCACCCACCTGTTGGGTATTGTCACTCTCCCGAGATTCAAGACACATTGCTCTGTGCGAGGGAGAAGCGGACCATGGTGATGTAGTGAAGATTGATGCCATTGCTAACAAGGTCCAGAGATTAAATCCGAACGGCCAAATTGTGTTTTGCTCTCCTACAACTCCATTTCTCATGAGTGAAGTTCCATGTTCTAGATTTACTCGGCTTTCTAACCAGAAAGATGTGGCTAGCCAAATTCTGTGGACAAAATAGAATATTCCAGAAAACATATGGTTAGAATGACCTCGTTTTCCTAACGATCAAAGTGACTCTCTCCGGGATGAAGGTTTAAAATTCTTCCTCTTGCTGTTCCAGGACATAGTCATGTGATACTGTATTCCTGTACTTCCTAATTTATCGCCCTGAAGTAGCATTTGCCTCGAAGGTGTAGCTCCAGTCATAATAATGATGTCAATTTCGTGTGGTTTATGCTTGCCTGTATTCGTCCTTGTAAGACAGTCCCTCCGATGAGACTGGGCAACATCTGCCGTATATATGAAGCTGCGTGTTATTGTGTTGGAAGATATATATATTCTTTTTCCAAGTTTCTTTAAGTCGAACCGACACAGATAGGTCTCGTGGCGTCGATGGGATAGGAAAGGGCTATGAGTGGGAAGGAAGTGGCCGTGGCCATACTTAAGGTACAGCCTCAGCATTTGCCTGGTGTGAAAATGGGAAAACACGAAAATTCATCTTCAAGGCTTCCGATAGTGGGGTACGAACCCCCTATCTCCCGAAAGCAATCTCACAGCTGCGCGCCCCTAACCGCACAGCCAACTCGTTCGGTGGGTGGAGGATAGAATTATGTGTTGTGCTCGAGTTGTAGGGATTTTTGGGGCAGTGTGAACACCAGCCCGTGAGCCAGGGTAATTAACCATGTAAGATTAAAATCCATGAACTAGCCAGGAATCGAACCCGAGGCTCTCTGATCCAAATACCACTACGCTGATCATTCAATTCAGTTCAGTTTGTTTTACCTCACACTAACACAGATAGGATTTTCGACAAGGATGGGATAGGGCTAGGAGTGGGAAGGAAGCGGTCGTAGCCATACTCAAGGTAAAGCCCCAACATTTCCCTGGGGTGAAAGTAGGAAACCACGGTCAAACATCTTCATGGCTGCCGACAGTGGGGTTTAAACCTACTATCAGTATTGTGACGATGAGTACGATTCAGATTATTTATTTTGAATTAATCAATCTTTTTGATTGGAAGTCAAACGTACCTATATATTAAATAAACAGGTAACTTTCCTCATTAGAAAATAGAAATATATAAGAACAGTCATACTTGGCTCCATCATGATTATTTTATTGTCACTCAGTGAAACATGGACCAAGAACCACCCTGGTGTGAAAGTGGGAAACCATTGAAGACCATCATCAGGGCTGCTGGGAGTGGGGTTCGAACCCACTCTTTCCCGAATGCAATCTCACAGCCGCGCGAATCTCACCGCACGACCAACTCGCTCGGTGCTGACCATTCAGCCAGCCGGACAGCTCCTCTTAAACTGAATATTGTATTATTCATGCAAGGAAATTGAAAATATGGACCAAATCGCTCGATGAACTAGAATTTTCCACGGTACTCTCTGGCACGTTAGACAATTGCGGTACTATGTGCATGTTTGTGGATTACTCTATTGGACAAGAAGCAAAAATCTTTGATTTTACATGACGATACTCTAGAGCACCATGTTTTCATGTGTCAGAGCCAGAGTCATGTTTATGGTCAATAAATTCTCTTTAAAGAAAAACTTCTATGAAATTTGTCATTAAATAGGGTAAAAGTGTTAAACATCTGACCGCGCTCTTGAATAAAGCTTGAATCACTTCTTCCCGTAAGCGAACATTTAAAACTCCTTCGTATTTTTTTTCTGTACATTTTTAGCAACCTCTTTTCACCTATTTTCCCACACCCGGGTGGGTTTGTGGGTGCGAACTTTTTCGAACACATTGACTTGGTCCTGTTCTACAGTCAGGTGCCCTTCTTAACACCAACCCCATATGGAGGGATATATTTACTATTGCATGTTTCTGCTGTAGTTGGTAGTGTGTTGTGTTGAATGTGTGTTTTGGAACAAACACAAGGACAAAGTCCCCGAGCCAGATGAAATAATCAGACGCGATTAATATCCCCAACCCGGCTGGGAATCGAACCTGGGACCTTCTAAACAAAAGGCCTAGATTTTCATCATTCAGCCAAAGCGCCGGACATCAGCGTAGAACATAACACTCGAAAAGTCTACAACGCGACTTTTTACGGAACAAATGAGCCTATCGTCGAACTCTCGTCCACAATAGGGCTCGCTAATTTTATGTTCAAAATTGTCCTCCCTTAATCCATACATATCAAAGCTAGAGAATAATTTCTCGATTAGAGCAGCATTCCTGTATAGTTAATATCTGCAAGTCCGTGTCTGTGGTATAGTGGTTGGTGTGATTAGCTGCCACCCCCGGAGGCCCGAGTTCGATTCCCGACTCTACCACGAAATTTGAAAAGTGGTACGAGAATTGGAAAGGGTTCCACTCAGCCTCGGAGGTCAAATGAGTAGTGGGGGGGGAGGTGTTCAATTCACGCCTCAGCCATCTTCGAAGTGGTTTTCCTTGGTTTCCCCTTTCTTCTCTAGGCAATTGCCGGTATGGTACCTAACTTAACACCACGCCGCTTCCTTCCCTCTTACTTTCTCATCCCTACAATCTTCCCATTCCCCAAAAGTCCCTTGCACAGCATAGCAGGTGAGGCCGCCTGGGAGTGGTACTGGTACTCCTTCCCAGTTTTATTCACGACCAAAAGTCTCATGCTCCAAGACACTGCTCTTGAAGCAATAGAGGTAGGATCCCTCGCTGAGTCCGGGGGAGAAACCAACCCTGGTGGGTAAAGGGATTAAATATAATAATAAATAATATTTGGAAATTTCCGTATGGTTATTATACTACTTCTACGACTAAAACAATTTTTCTTCCGGAGAGATTGAACCTCCAAAACATGGAACATGGAACTTTTCTTCACATATGTGTATTGTAAAGTAGTGGTGCTGTTGAACTATATATTGCATTGTTAAGTCAACAAATGAAACATATATTACGTTCTTCGTCCGTGTTGAATCATTTCGTTGTTCTGTGTACATTACCGACATTTCGAATATCCCTACAGGGATACATCAGTGACTGTAATAAAGAATACTGTGATGTATTTCAAACGTCGGCAGCCTGTACGTAACGTACACAGAAGAGGGAACGGTCCAACCTGCTTTACAGACAATGCAAGCTTCAGCAATAAAAATGAAATCTGTTCTTCAGTGTATTTATTATTTCAGTCTCATTGATTCAATCCCTTCAGATTTATGTTACGGAAACAACAACAAAGATGTATGGCCAATAATGTGTTTTTGGTGGCCGTCTATCAATACAGTTATAGACTATGATAAACTCAGGTGCACCGAGCTCGATAGCTGCAGTCGCTTAATTGCGGCCAGTATCCAGTTTTCGGGAGATCGTGGGTTCGAACCCCACTGTCGGCAGCCCTGAAGATGGTTTTCCGTGGTATCCCATTGTCACACCAGGCAAATGCTGGGGCTGTACCTTCATTAAGGCCACGGCCGCTTCCTTCCCACTCCTAACCCTTCCCTGTCCCATCGTCGCCATAAGACCTATCTGTGTCGGTGCGACGTAAAGCAAATAACAAAAAAAAAAAAAAACTCAAGTGCTGCTTTATCGTGTAATTCATGGCTATGTTAGCGAAAGGAAGTGCTACTCTCCAAAAATGTTTACAGTTACTATGTTTCAACTAATTACCCATGAAACTACAGTACGCTATTTCACTGGCATTGTTAAACTGCCGTGACGTTCTGAGAACGTAGCTACTAATACAGATGTATGTTTAGCCCGGCCGAGTGGCTCAGATGGTTGAGGCGCTGGTATTCTGGTTCCAACTTCGTAGATCGATCCTGGCTCAGTCCGGTGGTACTTGAAGGTGCTCAAATACGTCAGCCTCGTGTCGGTAGATTTACTGGCACGTAAGAGAATTCCTGCAGGACAAAATTCCGGCACCTCGGCGTCTCCAAAAACCTTCAAAGTATTTAGTGAGACGTAAAAGCCGCATTATTATTATTATTATTATTATTATTATTATTATTATTATTATTATTATTATTATTATTATTATTATTATTATTATTATGAGCGCCTTTCACATTTTTGCAGTGGTACGTGGCTATTGCGACCCTACTACCAGAGGTGGACGGGGCCATCATGACGCAGATGTAGGGAGATTCAACAGGAAGGAAATAGGCTACCATTTGTCCCTGTGGTGAGCAGTATAAGGTACTTGGAAGTAGAGGAACTCCCCATGTTGTGCACGACCTAGAAAAGTAGGCCTACGTACAGAGGCTGACTTGTGCAACACACACTGATGTTTGAGCAATTGTTCATTATGTAGCTGTATGACCCATAATAGTTACATCGATACGAAATATGTCCACACGTTCGATGGTATACCATAACAGGGCTTTTGAGATCTTCATGTCGGAAACTCGCCTCTTCTTGGCCCATATTCACACCACCGTGGTTCCATTCCGACAATAGCAACAAAGTCTTGAGTGGTCGATTCGAAATCCCGATAATTCACAAATATCTCGAGGTCAAATTCAGAATAATTTTGGTACATGTATCGTTCTACTTTGACGAGACACGCCGGATCCATTCACGCACATGAGGTGGTAGCAAACACACTCCCAGAACGTTACAGCAGCTCTCTGGTCTCCATAGTCGTAAGTGATGCATAGGAGTACCAGTTCGCTAATTACGACATTGTCCCTTCGCGATCTACGAATGGAACATAGCGCAATGGATAGAGCTGCCGTGAAGTTAAATTTGGTTGGAAGGTATGGAATGAGATCCGCTCAAACTCTTGAGCACAACTAAGGTGGATTAAATGTGACTTTCGACCATCCTAGATGAGATTTTTCTTGGTTTTCCCACCTCAGCTATAAATGGATACAGGCGTTTTACTAAACATAGAGACTCTGCCTCTTTCTTCCCAACTCTAGCCTTAACATATTACTAACACTAATAACCAACGTCGGAAATTTTATCTTATGGTCATCACACGCGAGAGTACACGACGTTATTGGCCACGATATCCTAAGATCAGTACATGAATAAACAAAAACGTATGTTCCTCACTTGGGTGGAATCAAGAGAGACTGAATTATATTCTACTTGCTTCTAACCCCAAGTCACATTCGTCCTGAAGGCCAATCAGACTTAAGATAGGAACGTAAATTTACCCATGAATTACGTATTATTTGAACATCCACTTTGCAATGGTTTAAAGGCAACAAATCCAATCAAACAAATAATAACCTCAAACATGACTGAACAGTTAAGATCAAGCAACGCCCGATCCGTAAAATTTATTGCAAGTACGTCTCTAAGAAACCAAATAAGATTCCATTTCAAATAATATATAGCGGTCACTGCTCTCTTATATTCTGCTTTTCATATTTCATGAGGGCAGCTACAGAGACTCTGCGTCTCTCCAGTCCTGCCTGCATCCTTCAAACTCCCGGCAGGAAACCCTTCATCGTCGTCCCAAACTTTACTCTGCAGTGAACAACATATTCAGACCACGATAGCCAATTTTTCTTCTTCTTCAAAGGCAGTGTCTCATTGAGAGAAAGCTCGAGAGCCCTTTTAAGTTATACTGTACTCCACCATTTTCGAAGTTCTATGGCTCGTTCTTTTAAAGATCTGAAGCTCGGCGACGGAAACAGCAGGACAAGCTGAACACGCCTGAATGTACACTCTAATTCAGTGAGCGGATATCTCTTTGTGTACTGTCTTCCAGTAAAGCTTCCAAATTTCCATCAAACATTTCTCAACATCACGCTTTAGTCAGATGTTGTTAGCAATGCCTCTACAGACAGTATGCTATTTGAGCAATATGAAGTTCGCTCATTATTGTCCCAAACTTTAGAGTTTTGAATTTCCTCTACTTGAAATGTGATTCCTTCTATACAATTCCTTGGTCTTCTTTACCGACTCTTCTATAAACGTATTAAGGAGCAAGGAAGGAAAACCTTCAACCCTCTTTCATATCCCTAGATGTTTCTACTCAAGATTGCATTTTGTACACGGCGCACAAAATGTGTCTTTACTTGTACTTCCGAATTTGAAAGAGTATGGACCTATATTAACCCGAAGAAAATATTGTCCATTCCTAAATAATAATAATAATAATAATAATAATAATAATAATAATAATAATAATAATAATAATGTAGAGGCTTGCATTCGTGAGATAGTGAATTCGAATCCCACTATCAGCAGCCCTGAAGATGGTTTTCCGTGGTTTCCCTATTTTCACACAAGGCTGTACCTTAATTAAGGACCCTGTCACTTTCTTCTCACTCCTAGCCTTTTCCTATCCCAGGGTTGCTATAAGACCAGTCTGTGTCGGTGCGATATAAATCAAATTGAGGAAATAATCCTGTAGGCTCAATAATAGTTTATTCATGTGCCATGTTCTCCAGGAACGTCACTGGGCCAAGAGTTTGTCCTGAAATTGAAATTGTCTGAAGTTGAAGTCTCTTTCATCATTGTGACCATGTTTTAAAGTGTAAAATTGGCACATGATTTAAATATGGTATGACACCAAATAGTCCGCATCAGTGGTGTAGTGGTTAGTGTGATTAGCTGTCACCCCCGGAGGCCCGGGTTCGTTTCCCACCTCAGCCATCCTCGAAGTGGTTTTGCGTGATTTCCTACTTCTCCTCCAAGCAAATGCCGGGATGGTACTTAACTTAAGGCCACGGTCGCTTCCTTCCCTCTTCCTTGACTATCCCTTCCAATCTTCCAATCCCCCCACAAGACGCCTGATCATCATAGCAGTAGAATGTGGTCTTACCTTTTATCAGTGTTCGTTTCCATCAATTTTCGAACCAGAATGTCATGTGGTACTACATCAAATGCTTTAGCAAAGTCAAATACAAAAGCATCAACTTGCACACTTTTGTCTAATGACTCGCTAATATCTTGAAAGAGCGAAAACATCTTGCTCTCGCAGGAGAAAACTTTTCTAAAACCGTGTTGAGGGCTATTAATCCATGAAGTTATCTCCCATTGTCCTCCTAGATATTCTGAAATGAGGTGCTCCATTTGTTTACATACAATGGACGTAAGGTTAATGGGTATATAGCTGTCCATTAGTAGCCTGTGGCCCCTTTAAAAATCGAGACTACAGTTTCTTTCTTCCAGTCACCTGGAATTTGCGAATTGTTGAGTGACACACTAATAGTATTTCCAAATAGTGTAGAATAGCTCTATTTTCAGTTTCAGCAGTATTATCAGGCTCTGACGACATATTTTTCCGTAAGTTCCTAATTCTTTACTGAATTTTCCTACGGCTAATTTGGAAGATAGAACAATCAGTGTTATCGATAATGTCTATCGCCAAGTTATTCTGCTCATTAAATTCGTTCCCATACAAATGATTTAATTCATTAGCTATTGATGCTGATGATGCTTGTTGTTTAAAGATGCCTAACATCTAAGGTCATCGTCCCCTCGTTAGCTATTAGTAGATCGTCAGTAATTACCTCACCTTCTCTGAACATTATCATTGACACGTCATGGCTGGCTCCTTTCCTTTTCATAACATGCTTATAGAAATGTTTCCACCCATTTTCCCTGGAAGAAATTATACCTTTCATATACAGTATTTGGCATGAGCAGCTTCCTTTTCAGAAGCGAGTTCTTTGGACAGCTTGTAAAACTTATTCATATGCTCCGAATTAATTTGCATTTTGTTGTACGATATTCTCATTTTCCTTTTAAGCTTCCTAATTTTACTATAGTAGTATCGGTTCCGTTTTAGTAATTTAGGGGGCACAAACTGATCAATAGCCCTACTAATAATATCAACGAAATTATCCCTCATTACGTTTATGTGCCCGCCTTGTGATGCCCAGCTGGGAAAAACTTGCCATAGAAATTCTTGGATTTTAAAGCGATCAGCTTTACTATATTGGTATACTTTTATTTTCCACTCATCTAGATTAGTGTTTAAGGGATATCTAATATTTAATTCTGCAGCACAGTGATCGCTAATTCCTGGTACTGCCATACAACTAATGTGTAAGTCAGCGTGTCTTACATGTGTTGTTTCCTCTAGAAGGAAAGTCTACTACATGGGTAAATCCACCATCCCTAATTAGCTTGTTTACCGCGACCTGAATATAGCCCCCTCCTGTAGCCTCGCCAGACCAGTTTATGTCTGTAAGATGTAGGTCACCTGCAATGATAAAACTTTTCTGCATATTGTTGCCGGTACACATAACATAGGACAGCCTATCGACTACCGAAACGTTGTTACCAGGTACCCTGTATATTCCTACTAGCAATTACCCGCGGCTTCGCTCGCGTGGATTTCGTAATTTGATCAAAGTAATCGTTCCTCGGCATTGTACTAAGACATTATCTGAAAATTCCTAAAGTTCAAAAACTCACCTAAAAATGAGTTCCATTTACCCCATAAATTCTTTGTAAACCATGTATGTGTTATTACCTTTTGGGGCTAAGACGACCATGCGACATAGAACAGTACATGTGAAAAACAGTCTTCTCTCAAGTCGAAAAAATAAATACAGGATTTTTTATTTTTAAAGGAGATACCCAAAACCTATTCCCACGTAAGTATCCTCATAAAAGGAATTAAACCCCTTGATCAGTCCTTCCCCACCCCCCTCTAACAAGGGAACATCCACAATGGTGAAGTCGCCGATCGCGATGAAACTTAGCAAACACATTGAGGTACATGTAAAAACAATGCCAGCATCAATTTAAGGCGCCAACATTCATTAGCGCGTTAACTAAGGGGCCTAAAAGTTGCTACATTTCAAGTTCCGCGCGATCAGCGATGAATACCTGCTGGCCAATGCTAAGCCGGCACACACACTTCCCGTCTGGAGACACACCCCCTGCACCGCCTTTTACCCTCCAAGTGGTTCTCCCCGGCACGTTCCCCTCCCTTCTCCTCGCGCTTGCCGGCTGCTTGGCTGTTGAACGAGACCGGCGCTATATTTTGCTTCTTTACGTACTATAATTATTGAAATCCTTTAAATCACGTTCCGTTTCACACATAATGATAATAAATAACCTAAACGTATTTACTCATATTTTATGCAAATGTTATATTTTCATTCCTGCTAATTCCAGTGGGTTGCCAATTCGTGGGTACAACCGCGAGTTAAGCACCATCGGGCGTTGACAAACGTGGTATAAGGTACCGCGTCCGACCTAGGCTTGAATTATTATTTACGTCTGAAACACCTTGAAGCTGTCGGTAGTGTCATTTAGAGTGGACATACATATGAAATTTATTAAAATAAATCACCCACCTTGAAACAACGTTAAATATCCTTTTATTGTCCGGCTCCATGGCTAAATGGTTAGCGTGCTGGCCTTTGGCCACAGGGGTCCCGGGTTCGATTCCCGGCAGGGTCGGGAATTTTAACCATCATTGGTTAATTTCGCTGGCAAGGGGGCTGGGTGTATGTGTTGTCTTCATCATCATTTCATCCTCATCACGACGCGCAGGTTGCCTACGGGTGTCAATTCAAAAGACCTGCACCTGGCGAGCCGAACATGTCCTCGGACACTCCTGGCACTAAACGCCATACGACATTTCATTTCATCCTTTTATTTAAAGAAATTACGTGCACGGGTAGAGGATCTCAATGAATGTAATGAGATGTTGTACCTCGGGATATCAAAATATGGTTACAGGTCCAGACCTTCTTTTCATGTCCATTCCCCTACCCCCACTTTGTGTACATTATCAGTTGTGTCATAACGAAACGAAATCGCGAACAACAGCAATTATAAACTCCGAGTTAGAAACTGCTGGTATTTTCCGTATTACGTACTCTGGTATAAGGAATCTAGATAGAATGCTTTTATTTGTGCTTGTACTGAACGGTGTATTTATGTTTTGCAGTGAAAGGCACAACACATTTCAATTGCAGCCATGGTTGTCGAACATAAATCAATTAAATGCATAGACAACTTTGATGTGAGTATGACACGGAATGATTGACGTAATAAGCAAAGTCTTTAAAAAGAAATAAAGATGTGCATTTATATATGCAGTAGATATACAGCAATCACAGGCAGAGCTGTAGTCCTACTTACTCGTACTTTTGCGCTATATAGCTGACAGAGGTCTATGTATTCAACAAGTAGCCATATTAAAGTATCACACTACAGTCTTCTGGGTACAATGGCAGTTACATACGTAAAAGTGTACATGGCTATTGTACGAACTGGTACAACAATATAAACTGCCTATACAATGTGGAAATTCCAAGGGAGAGCTATGAGGAAGGCTGATAGTAGTGATGTGCGCGAGTGATGCCTGGAATCGCGGTACTCGACTCTTTCGAGTCCAGGCTCGGGCTCGTTTCGCTTGCGAAGACTCGATGACAGCATGACGTCACACGTTCGCTCTCTCGCCCGCTGTTGGATGGATGGAGCATATGTACAAGTGGTCGTCGAGGTTTTATGGGACTGCGATAGACCGGTACGATATAAATATTCTTAATGAGTGAGCAAAATAAATAATCGGAATTTGATGATGACTTGCGAAAGATAATACTACAACTACATACGCATAATAAAGTATGAAAATATCCGTTCACGGCGTCTCTCGCCCACTCTACTGAATATGCCATCTATTCTAATAATGATAGCATAGTTATCTGGACTTCTGTGCCCAACTTGGCAGGTTCGATACTGGTTTAGTCCGATGATATTTGAAGGTGCTCAGATACGTCAGCCTCGTATCGGTAGAATTGCTAGCACATGAAAGAACTCCTGAGTGACTAAATTCCGGCACCTCGGCATAAAAATGTACGTAGTTGGACGTAAAACTCATAACATTATTATTATTTAAAATCACTGTCACGGTGTCCTGCTCCATGGCTAAATGGTTAGAGTGCTGGCCTTTGGTAACAGGGTCCCGGGTTCGATTCCCGGCGGGGTCGGGAATTTTAACCATCATTGGTTAATTTCCCTGGCCTGGGGGATGGGTGTATGTGTTGCTTCATCATCATTTCATCCTCATCACGACGCGCAGGTCACCTACGAGTGTCAAATCAAAAGACCTGCACCTGGCGAGCCGAACCCCTCCTGGGACCTCCCGGCACTAAAAACCATACGCCATTTCATTTTTTTTTACTGTCCACAATCGTCCGAGGGGACAGGTGAATAGTTGATACATCATACTTTCGGCAGATATTATGTAGGGTATTAAGATCAGGCGTCCGGAATGTGATGTTATGTAATTACACGAAGCAAATCATCAGACAGAACGTGGTTCTGTTCTAGCTAAACAATGAACGCAATGAACAAAATACACCGTCCGTTTTGACGTTTATCATTGCAACACATGACTCATCAAAGGAACAAAACCGAGTATAGTCTTTAGAAGTTGAGCGAAGGTCGAAGAATAGCGGCGGGATGTAAGCAGTATTATTATAATTTTTTATTTTTTGCTATTTGCTTTACGTCGCACCGACACAGATAGGTCTTACGGCGACGATGGGATAGGAAAGGCCTAGGAAGTGAAAGGAAGCGGCTGTGGCCTTAATTAAGGTACAGCCCCGGCAATTGCCTGGTGTGAAAATGGGAACTCACGGAAAGCCATCTTCAGAGCTGCCGACAGTGGGATTCGAATCCACTATCTCCTGGATGCAAGCTCACAGCCGCGCGCCCCTAACCGACATTTGTGTTTCTGTGGTGTTTTGTAGTGTAGTGTGTTGTGTTGTGTGAATATGAATAGGAGAGTGTTGGGACGGACAAAAATAACCAGTCCCCGAGCCAGGAGAATTAATCAGAAGCGATTAAAATTCCCGAACCGGACGGGAATCGAACCCGGATCTTCTGTTCCGAAGGCTGGTACTCTGTCCATTCAGCCAACTAGTTAGACAATAACAATGAGTGATACTACAGCATATGTATGTTTCTGAACGCCCTACACATGTATCTTTGAAATAAATTCTCTGGTAGTAATACTGTCATTATTTCGCACAATATTATTACACGTTTTCCTGCAAGGACGTCGCGGGAATAATATTTCATAGCTATCAACAAATCCCTGGTGGCTACTTCCAGGCTGCACAGTAATAAACGTAATAATAATATCAATAATAACAGAACGCTGCCGTTATCGACATTAGAAAAGGTCCCCACTACAGTGTGGAAATTGTCCCCATCCTACGCTCATCTTCGGTCCTACGTGTCTATCTTTCAAGTTGACGGTTTGTTAGTAAGTCATAAATATTTTGCCTATGATGATAATATTTATCGTAACAATCAAATTATTGACGACCGATGACTCAATAAAACCAATCATCAGCAGTAAACATATTGCAATCCACATCACAAAAATATTATGTGGGTGACCCTGAATGCTGTGCAATCCAGTACAATAGATTATAGTTCTAAGATATGTCCACAGATAGCGACACTAGTATGCTTGGACTCGAGTCTGGAGTCGAGTATACCGATTCTAAGAGCACATTACTCGATTCTACCCGATTCCGTCGCTAGCCCATCACTAGCTGATAGCGTACGCAGTGTAGCACTGGTTCTGTTCGACAGCTAAGCAGACGGCAGCGCGGGGAAAGGGAAACGAGTGGTGCTGAACCAGGTAGGGCGGAAGGGAGGAGGAGCAGAGGTGTGGCACAAAGCAGTGTTCCGGCTAAGCATTGGTCAGGAGGAATTCATCGCTGTTCGCGCGGAACTTGAAATGTCGCAACTTTTAGGCCCCTTAGTTAACGCGCTAATGAATGTTGGCGCCTAAAATTGATGCTAGCATTGTTTTTACATGTACCTCAATGTGTTTGCTAAGTTTCATCGCGATCGGTGACATCACCATTCTGGATGTTCCCTTGTAAGTGTATTTTCCGAAAACAGGAATACGTGTTCTTTTGTTTTTTAAAGGCGATTCCAAACACCAATTTTCACGTCTGTTACATCTTCAGTTTTTAAGATATAAGTATCCTCATAAAAATAATTGAACTATTTTTCACTTCTTTTCACCCCCCGTTAAGAGCGTTCTCCGAAAACGAAAAGGTACACGTTCCTGTATTTTTAAAGGACCTTCCAAATACTTTCTTGTCTCTAACATGTTAAGTTTTTGACATACAATGTAGATGTACCGGTAATCATTTTAAAAATTCACCCGCTTTTTAAATTATTTTTAGCCCCTTAACTGGATTTTTTGAAAACAAGAAAATAAGTGTTTCATTATTTTTAAAGGAGATCCCAAATACCAGTTGTCATGTCTGTACGTCTGTAACCATTTCAGTTTTTTAGATAAATGTATACTCATAAGAAAAAGTCAACTTTTTCTTCACTTCTTTCCACCCCTCTACCGCCTAAAGTGGACTATCCGAAAACAAAAAGTACGTATTTCTTTATTTTGAAAGGAAATTCAAAATACCAACTTTCACGTCTGTAACAGCTTCACTTTTTAAAATAAAGTATCCTCATAATCATATTTAAACTCCTTACTTACTTATTTTCAACCCCACACCGTTTACGTCGATTTTCCGAAAAAGTAAATGCGTATTTATTAATTTTTAGAGGAGATTCCAAATACTAATTTTCACGTTTGTAACATCTTCAGTTTTTTGATATAAGTATCATCATAAAAGAAATTCAACTCTTTTTTCACCCCCCTCCTTTCCACCTTCCTACCCGTTAAGTTGATTCACCCCTCCTCAAAAGTGCGTGTTTCTTTATTTTTAAAGGAGATTCCAAATACCAATTTTTATGTCTGTAAACTTTTATGTTTTTGAGATATAGATATCTTCATTTTAAAATTCTCCCGCCTTTTCACCCCCTTAGCGACGGAATATCCAAAAATCCTCCCTTAGTGGTTACCTACACCCTAATATAAATGTATCCCCAAAATTTCATTTCTTTATGTTCAGTAGTTTTGGCTCGGCGATGATGAATTATTCAGTCAGTCAGTCAGTCAGTCAGTCAGTCAGTCAGTCAGTCAGTCAGTCAGTCAGTCAGTCAGTCAGTCAGTCAGTCAGGACATGTTATTTTATATCTATAGATTATGTGAATGGGGTTGGCATTCCCTTGATCCATGATTTGCACACACAGCATTTCTTGATCCTCATCATCACATTTTTAAACAACTACCTATATTCTTTCGCGCACAGATAAATATTCTGCCACTTCTAGGCTCACTGTCCCTTCTATATGTAACGGAATATTGCTGATTAACTTCCCTCCTATTTACATTCCCATTCACCTATGACTTTGTAAAAATGACAATATCCACATGGTATGTTTCTGTAAGATTCCTAAATTCGATCATTTTATTTTGCACGCTTTTACAATTCAGCCAGCCAATCAGTCAGTCTTAGAGTCTTACCTCCATAACCTATAATCCTTGGCTGCCCTTTCCCCGTCGTCAGCTCCAGTTGGCAGCCCTCCTTCGACTCCAATCTCCAATCTTCCTCATCCTTGCCGGCAAGACTCAATGACTCTCTCGTGTAGATTTCCTAACTCGCAGGAGCCTCACCTGTTCAGGTCCATTCCATCCCGCGTGAAGTTCCGGTCTCCTATCCTACAATCCGTATCCACACAAGCCAAGTCCAGCTGATGACACACCCAGTCCATTCGTTTGTTCAAAGCCTTCGCTCGCCGCAGTGGTACGTCCTTCTTTCGCACTGCGCCACTAAGTAAGATCTTCGCATTCTTAAACTTTTTCTTAGCTGCACTCGCCAGTTCGTACACCTTTCCCATTGAGTTGTCTTTCTTCTAAGATCATTGCGCTAACACTTGCACATCGTCTGAATCTTCTACTCTTCCAACCTGCCCAGACAGCTATTCAATTTTTATTCCCGGATGACACTGCACCTTTTTACCAGTCTTCCTCGAAATATCACCACTCCAGCGTATCATCGAGTCAGAATACGTCAAGTGTACTTTTTATGTTCGAATCACTTTCCTGCCCTAGTTCATCAGTACGAATATAATCAGGTTCTGCTTCCTTGTTCTTTTTTGTGATATTTTCTACCCGTGCTTTCACTGTTTCATCGAATTCTTCGGTTTTCACTCTAGGTTCTCTATTTCCAAGTCTCTCGCCTTGATTGCTTCCCTCATATTTTCCACAGTGTCACAAATTTTACAAAACCACAGGTTTTCCGGACAATCTTCTTTCTTCACTTAAGCACAGTTCGACTCGTTGTTTGAATGGTCAGCGTACAGGTCTTCGCTTAAGAGGATCCCGGTATCGATTCCTGGCCAGGTCGGGGAATTTAACCTTCATTGGTTAATTCCAATGGCTCGGGGGCTGGGAGTTTGTACTGTCCCCAACATCCCTGCAACTCACACACCATACATAAAACTATTCTCGACCACAATAACAAGCAGTTACCTACACATGGCACATGCCGCCCACCCTCATCGGAGGGTCTGCTTTACAAGGGCTGCGCCCGGCTAGAACTAGTCACACGAAATTAAAAAAACTTTAGCACAGACGAAGTAAGACCATTTTAAGCACATCACACAATTGATTCCTTCCTTTAAGTTCTTGCTGCACGTAGAACACTTAATTGCCGTCTCTTCTGTGGTGGCCAGATTATCACACTCCAATGCTGGTCCTGGGTTCAACCCAACACCACCATTAACCAACAAGGGCGCTATAAGAACTGCCAGGATCCACAAGTTACTAGTTCCGGAAAGACGGCACAGTCGCAAGCAAGAGGGCCTCACCCGTCCCTACCACATTCCTATCCTCGCCCGGTAAATTTCCAACGCGCAACCCATGGTAAGCAACTTCACTTCAGAACACTGGGAAAACACGTCCGTCCACTTCAGCAGCCCATTCACTATTATTATTATTATTATTATTATTATTATTATTATTATTATTATTATTATTATTATTATTATTATTATACCAAGTAACGTTAAAATAATGCAACGTGAACAATTATAAACAGTTCTACGGGATTCACATGCCGACTCCTTGATCGATTTGGCAGCTTCGAGGCCTTCGGTTCAGAAGGTTCCGAGCTCGATTCCTCGACGCGTAGGTGTTTTTAATAGCATCTACTTAGTTTCTCTGGCTCGAGGACTGGGTGTCTTCCTACACACTCAACACATCACAGTACCAACCATCGCAGGAATACCAACAGTCTATAGATCAATCCACATAAGGTTGGTGGTAGAATGGACATTCCTCCGTGAAACAGGTCCAGGTGCATATACGCCATACAGTTTGTCGCGCGACTTCACAACGGTGTGGGAAAAGTGACTGAGGAAGACGGGGAAGAAGATGATTCTGCGAAGACGTAGTGGATAAATGACTTAAATCTTATGCAAAATTTGCATTTATATCCACTGAATGCTTTCCCAGTTAAAACCAACAATCAAACGACTCTGCGAGAAGTACTGTTCCAAGAGAAGTACTGTTTATGTTAAGCTCTTTCAAATGCAATCTATGTGGAACACATAGCTCATGCCAAAACGACTGTCGTATTGGTATATGGATAAGAAACATCCTGCAATCGAGAGTAATGAATGGGATCAAGGAGGTGTTCCGTAATGGTTAACGTGCATAGGCATAGCTCATAAGAGGAAGATTTTACAACGTAGTTTCAGGGAATAAGGTGACAAGAGCTATCAGGGAAAAACTTTATTTTACACGTGGATACATAAGATAAACAGTAGTAAAACACTGGTCTGATATGCACCATATTCACCATTTTTATCCAAGCACTTGTTCTAACTCTCAAGACAGCTGTATCGTTGTTGAATCACTTACCACCCAGAGCTCCTTCAACTGTCTGAAAGGACGGAAATGAAGAAGTTATAACAACTAAAGTAAACCTATTGCTATTTTATAATGAATGGAATATTCCGGGATTTGGATTCTAGCGCAGCTTCTCTCGGTCTCACTCTCTTTTATGACTGTGACAGTAGGGAGCTGAGTAATGACATCTGCAGCACGACTAGTGAATCTCGATGTTACTCATAGTAAAGGTCTTGCTGCAATAGCACTTTCTGGACCAGTGACGAAAGCAATATCAAACAACCTCACTCCTCGTCTAGCCCTGCACGTATCACTATGGCACCGCTATCGGCTTTTGCGGTTTGCCTATAACCGCATAACTTTGGTGGTGGTTTTTGAGGCTCCAAGCAGCCTCTGAAATGAAGACTTCACAGATAGGAAAACTAAGAGTATATCATGTCAGATCTTGTTACACGATGATTCCTTAAACATTACCCTCTCGTTCATCTCTACGAAAAGTTAGAATCTGTGAACAGATTTGTCTCATGCCGGCTGCCGAAGCCTACCGTACTCCTCTCGGGCAATGATTAATGACTGACAGATGAAATGAAATGAAATTGGTGAATGTTGCTGGAATGAATGATGGCAGGTGAAATCGGTGTACCCGGAGGAAACCCCGTCCCGCTCCATTTTGTCCGGCACAAATCTCACATGAAGTGACCAGGATTTGAACCACGGAACCCAGCGGTGAGAGGCTGCCTGAACCACGGAGGCTCTTGTCGCATGAAGGACTGAAATGAATAACGTAACGGATGAGGTACGTGAGTGCGATATCCCCCAAACTCAAACCCAAACCCCATGGTAGTACAGCCCTTGAAGGGCCTTGGCCTATCAAGCGACCGCTGCTCAGTCCGAATGCCTGCAGATTGCGCGGTGTCATATGGTCAACACGACGAATGCTATCGGCTGTTATTCTTGGATTTCGAGACCGGGACCAACATCTCATCGTCAGAGAACTCATCAAGTCTAATCACGTAGGCTGAGTGGACCTCGAACCAACCCTCAGGTCCACGTAAAAATCCCTGACCTGCCGGTAATCGAACCCGGGGCCTCCGTGTAAGAGGCAGGCACGCTACCTCTACACCACGCGGCCGGCGATATCACATCAAGAAATTCTCAAGGTGGGCTGAACGAGTTCGCTATGTGATTTAAGTCTTGTAACTGTCAGCATGCATTCGGGGGATGGTCGGCTCGAATTCTTCAATTTTCAATTTTCGCACAAAGACAATGCTGACGCTGCACATGTTTAATTAATGACAGGGGCCTCCCTTCCAAGTCCTAGCCTTTCCTTACTCCAGTGTAACCAAGAATATATCTGTACTAGCCCGATGTTAAGCAGATAACAACGTGTAACTATAATTTCAGTAGTTCGAATCCCGAATTATCTCAGATTTCGAACAGGAAGTAACGTATTTCTCGTAGAAATGAAGTTGATGCTCAGTTACAGCAAGCTATAAAGAACTACTTGAAATATAACTCAATGTACTTGGAGATGCTATAAACTGAGAAATGGTGTTCGAGGAACCTGAAGATTATACTAAGTAGGAATTAAAACAAGCGACAAGCTTTGCGTAATGGAATTGAATAATAATTATAACAAAATAATAGTAACCTCACAGATGAAATAATAATAATAATAATAATAATAATAATAATAATAATAATAATAAAATACAGATATCATCTTGTAACGGGATTTGAACCGTTACACGATGCATGATGATGCATATCAATGGTCCTTTCATGAACTTTTCGGGTCAAGTAACAATAACACAGTATTTCAGCTAGTTCAGCACAATATAACTTGATATAATTTGACTAAGCAGGAGCAGGATGTGTTATTTCCACTAAATGTATTCACCGGTCCAGATAAAAGGAATCGCTAGACGGTAATGGCACCAACCACGTACGCCCATGAATGGAGATACTGTTTACTCTAATAAATGGAAGCGGTAATTTTCTGGACATAGAATTGTGTTCAAGTTTTATTTCGCCAAATCCTCCAAAAAATCCCAGACGTTTACAACAAGGCTGCCTAACCACACTATATTCATCATAGGGAGTAATATGCAAGGTGTGTATAAAATGTAAGATGAATGGACTGATATCGCAATGGCAACCTGTGGTAACACTGCGTGTATGCGCGACGTAGCCTTGAACACACGAAGCTGAAGCAGTTTAGTCTACCGCGGCCAGTCGAACGTAGTGCGTGTAAGGATTCGTCTCATAGTGCAATGGAGCAACGCATAAACATCAACTTTATTACAAATTCGAGGTGACGGAGATGAATACGAAGCAAGGTTGCGGAACAGAAGCTATAAGCAGAAATGTGTTTACGAGTCGTTCAAACGCTTTCGGTATGGTGACGTACTAAAGCCTTATATTAACTGAGAAGCTTCCCCCTCTCAAAATCCATATACACCCTGTTCTCGGTGTATATGAAGCACAATAACACGATAACCAGGTGACCAGAAATCTTATAACATAGACAAGACACACCCGTGTGAAATCCAATCGTAGATTCTCCTATAATTAAATAACTTCCTTCAACTTACCCTCGCTCACAGGATTTCCCTTGTCAAGGGAGTGTGAATATGTATAACACATGGCCTCTGTAACTTTCCGCTATTACCGGAATCATCTATTACTTCTTCTAACAGAGGAGTATTACCAATAAGGACGTCACACACTCTAAATGAATTCTCAAATCACGAACAGCTCTTTTGAATAATAGTGCAGTGCATTATTAAAAAATACGTTAATTCTTTCGTTCTAGAGGACGAAGTTGGTCATACTGATTTAAAGATGGCTCCCATATTTCGATGCTAAAATGTGTAGCTCTCCCACTCGGCAACAACATAAGGTGGGGACGACTTCTCCCATATTTTCAGCTCGGGATTCCCCAGCTCGGCCATACCCGTGGCGTTCCAAGCTTCGAGGTTCCGCGAGCTCGCTACCAGACAAAGAAATGCGCGTCCCCTTGATTACAAGTCCTTGGTTCATGTACCTGTCGGGTACAATAATGTGACATTTAGGTCTATTGTGATTGGCAGCAAATTTTATGTGACGGGACTATACGCCACGTGTACCACGCCGAGTGTTGATCGGCAAAATCAAAGGGTAACTTTCTTTTTCTTTTCATATAACCTGTTGGAGGGTGTAGAACAACGGTGTCACCACGAGAAGAGACAAACAAATTTATTAATACTGCTGCACTCTCTATCCAAAAGAAACATTACATTTACAACTTCCCGTAACATCAAAACTTCAGATTCTGCGCCTTAACAAACGTTCTTCAACGAGTGTGTGTGGCAGATTTAATAACACATTTCAGGAAAATATAAAATAATGATATTTTGAAATAAAAATTCATTATGGAATTAATTAGATAATAAGAAAGCGAAATGTTATTCACAACATTGTGGAATTTAAGACGTCAATTGAACTATGAGTTACGCTGAAGGACAGAGCTAGGAATATATTTGGAGCACACAGCAAAGGACGTTCTCAATGGCTCAATGCTCACTTGCTCTTGGATTCAGCTGACCTACCATCGCTCAGTACGCAGAGAGGGAGACTATGTAGGTAGGCCTGGACAGTTGTTTACTTGTCGCCACGAGGAGAGCAGTCTTGCTTCTCAATAGTATCGAAGACCATCTAGGTTCACATAGCAGACGTCAATAATGTTCATAAACAAAGTACGTATTATTCCGTGATAATTGTGAAGATACGAGCTGAGAATCAATAACAATATTTTCATACAACTTTCAGTGAACATCAAGAAGTACCAGTTCATAACCGGACGGGGTGATGAGGACCAGTGTTAGAAGATTTATTTACCCCGAAGACATTACCCATCTCATCATTCAGTACCAAGAAGGAGGACCGATGCCGACAGCGCCCTAATGCCGGGAATCCAGACTAGAAGGGAACCATGTTTGTCAAGACGTCAAAGTTAAGTCGACAATTCATCTCAATGGGTATTATCTGTTCTATGTAGCTGTAATATGTAGTTAACTTTTTTCTTGAAGGGATTATTTGTTTTTGTTTTTTTGCTATGGGCTTTACGTCGCACCGACACAGATAGGTCTTATGGCGACGATTGGATAGGAAAGGCCTAGGAGTTGGAAGGAAGCGGCCGTGGCCTTAATTAAGGTACAGTCCCAGCATTTGCCTGGTGTGAAAATGGGAAACCACGGAAAACCATCTTCAGGGCTGCCGATAGTGGGATTCGAACCTACTATCTCCCGGATGCAAGCTCACAGCCGCGAGCCTCTACGCGCACGGCCAACTCGCCCGGTGGATTATTTGTTGAACAGTAGTTTGGTTAGACTTAAGCAACTTTACCATGTCATTTTCTTTCGTTTACGACGTTTTTCTTCAATTTTACGATTGTAATGTGAGTAATGACTGAATGTCAAGATCATCGAATGTGCGCGTTTGAATAAATCATGTTATCGGACGAGTATCTGATTTCAATATCAGCCATCGGCTAACCTTTAGCAAATATTACTTTTCCATTCGATTGCTACGAAGCTGAGTAAGGTGAACGTGTAATATTTTTATCCTTCGGAGTTTACTTCTCCCATATTTTTTCCAAATGTGTTTGCTATATTTTCATTAGGGATTAAGCTCATCCTACGTGCGAATGCTACGGTAGTGATACGGACAGATTTCTTTTGAATCCGATTTCTATGTTTTAAGGGAGAACATTTGATTATTACACTTATGTTTGGTTCAAGCCATTTATGTGATTTTACCCGTTATATTTTGAATGGATGTTGCTAATTTGATTGTGACACTTTCCTCTCACATTGTGCCATGCAGAGAGATGTTGTATAGGCTTATGTTATTTTATGTGCTATTTGGGGACGAATCCTCGCGTCATTATTATCCTAAGCACATATATATTATTTTTTGCGATGTTGTATATAATGATAAATGGATTTTTAGGGATAATTCGTAATCATTTGACATATCTGCTACTGGTTGTTTTCCAGGAGAGAAAACATATACGGTAGCGTCTTGACAAAGTATTATTGAACCACGAGGTAAACCACATGTCTTCTTATGAAATAAAATTGCGCGTATGAGATTACTAGAGCCTTTTGTCACACTTGATGAGCACAATCACAATGATATCAGAGCGTACCTGTGCGGTAATGATCAATTCCTCAGTATTCGATAGATTTCTGTAACGACTTGCAGTCGATGCATGTAGTGACAACCTTACCAGTCACCATCACACAGACTGTTTCAACCGGATTAATTGCCGGTACTGTTGTTTTTCAGGTCATCATTAAATTGGTTGAAACACGTGTAGACATGTGTTGTATATTTGTAAGATGGTATTCTGTAGTGGTAGCTTGTTGCATTTATTTCCTTGGTAGATGATGGTAACGGGAGATTTATTACTTGCATTTTCATTTGCGCAGGTTGAGTGACTTTTATTTTTCTTGTAATTTATAGATGTGTGTGTCACCATCGTTGTACTAAGTTTCGGCGTTTTGTTAAGGTCATTGCACATGCTTAAAGATTTATTTTAATCTTACATTCTTATTTTGTCACGTGAAGTTACGGGTGTTTGGAAGTTACGCTGAACAAATAAAAGTTTCAATGTTGAGTTAATTTATATGTACATAGAACCAAGCATAATTAAGTGGAACTTAAAACTTGAATTTGGTATTTTCGTTTCTTTATATTTTTACCAGTCATATAAGTTAAACACTTTAAAATATTGTTGAAGATTTTTCCGGCATAATTTGATATGCGCACGAGCCTCATCTTCTTAACAAATTAAAGGAACAGTCATGCAATTCGAACTTGATGTTTAATGCAAATATTGTCAGAATTAGTAGGAATTTATAAACATGTACCATCCCATTTGTTATATTTCTGGATGTACATCAAGAGTGAATGTAAAATTTAAAATTTAGTGATCATATTATATAATCATAGTTCTAAGGATGACGTAATTTTTGTAATAGATCATCTGCCATTGGTTCGTATTTGAAGAGTAGTTATCTGCCGATATCTGCCCATTTCCTTTGATCTGCACTATTTCGGAACATGTCAAATCCCTTACTGAGATCCGCTGAGGTATCTCGTGTTTCTCGTGTGGGTAGTCGCTGCGTAAACGGGCAGGATACAAAAATAATGTATGGGAATTTGATAGTTTGTACAGTTATAATTATTATATACAGGGGTTGGGCACGGTTCCTCTTCAATTAAATGGTATGTACTATCAAAAAAAAACTTATACTTCGCGCGAAATGAACTCTTGGAAAAACTAAAATCATATTTAGTGATAACAGCATCTTCATTTGTATTGTGGATTTGAAAACGGCATACTGTCACATCCCACCACGGAGCGTGATTTAAGTCGCTCACTTGCAAAGGCGAGTGCTACAAAATATATTTTCATTCATGAAGGGGAGAAAAAAAAAGTATGTAAAATATATACGGAATATTGCTTCCTAAATTGTGTCAGTAATGAAGACGCAGTCACTGTTTGTGCAGGATTTCATAAGGCGTTTAATATCCTCTTGTATTTCCAAGTCGTGACTCATTAAAATAATGACTTCTCTGAAGAAATACAACTGAGTTAAACCTGTAAGCGATACCTTCCCCAAAAGGAATGATATAATAAAGGGAATGTATAATGTACCTAGTAGAATACAAAGCTGTAAACGTAAAAAAAGGAAATCGTAGATAATAAATGTAACACATTTGTAACACTGAAAAATATTTCAGAATAGAACTGAGTACTTGTTATTGCAGTTTATTAAAAAAAGAAATATTTTCCAGATTATTTGTAAATTTAAAGAGTATATGACCAATTGTCAACATTTAAGCACCTTTCAAATATCATGCACGTAAGAAATGACTGATCTTTCATAATGTACAGTTCACTAGAACTGGAAGTATGCACCTAGCCACTAACTTAACACGAAATAAGTTTCTTTCTTAGGTATAGAATCAATATCGTGAGTCATGTTGTATTCATACACACAGTACATACATACATACATACATACATACATACATACATACATACATACATACATACATACATACATACATACATACATACATACTGGATTGGTGCATTAGGTCGTAGTTATTTAGAAACCAACGTGTCTTTACTCACTGACGTTCACAATGCTGTATTCATAATAATAATAATAATAATAATAATAATAATAATAATAATAATAATAATAATAATAATAATAATAATAATAATAATAACACCGAGCAAGTGGTTGCGTGGTTTAAGTCATGTAGCTACCAGATTACATTCAGGAGATAGTGGGTTTGTACCAAACTATCGGCAGCTCGGAAGATGTTTTTCCGTGGTTTCCCCCTTTAACACCAGGCAAATGACAGGGCTGTACTTTCATTAGGCCACGGTTGCTTCCATCCCTCTCCTAGCACTTTCCTATCCTATCGTCGCCATAAGAGCTATCTGTGTCGGTGCGATGTAAATTGTACTGTAAATAATAATAATAATAATAATAATAATAATAATAATAATAATAATAATAATAATAATAATAATAATAATAATAATAATACACATGATGCTGTATAGGCGAACCGCTTAGTCTGATTGTCATGGTTCGGTCAGCTTCCGCTTCGAACGCCACCGTTGTGCCACGTCCTGGGGGCCATCTGGTGGCGAATGAAATTCTATTATAACGTCCAAATTCAAAGTGTCATTGTTTAAGAAGCCTTTCTCGTGGTCAGTCGAGATTTCTTCTGAGGACGCAGAGCACAGTTCTCTGCGAAAGGATAAGAATTTCGTCTTATTTCCTTGACACGGCATTAGCCCAAAAGCCTATACAGCATCATGTCTATAAGTACGGGCCGTGAAACCATTAATGGCAATAATAATTATAATAATTATAACTAGTATGTAAGCCTGTCTTCGTCAGTCGAAATTGCTATCTACCCTATGAAGTAATTGAAAATTACAAATAGACTATAAATATATCTTATGAAGAAAAGTTACACTTTCCAGGTTTTATGTGACATTCGAATGGAATCAAAAGATGTATCGCAGTCTTTCCTTACAAACCGTATTGAGTGCAGTTGTAGCTCGGAGTTGTACTTTGACGTCTATGGATCTGCGTATTTCGCAGCGTTTTTCATTTTCTACCTCATTGAGGAAGCATTGACAAATAAGCTACACTGGGGTGGTAAATTGCTAGTACTAGGAAGGTAGCATTTGTGGCCAGATGATAGAATGGGAATTTGCGGATATTCATGCTGAAGGCTGTCGCCAGTGGTATTCAAATCCGCTATCTATCGAATGCAAGTTTACAGTACGTGATGTGCACCGCGTAGCCTCCTCACTCGGATGTAAAACTCCTTGGTTTTGCCGTCGGTGTCTTGAGTACACTTTATGTGGTTTTGTTGCTGTTGTTTGCTTGCTTGCTTGCCTGCTTCATTACCTGTTACCCCTTAATTTCGTTTCCTGACAGGGGGTCGGGGATGAGGTGAGATCCTTTTATATGGCATGTTTTTACGGCTAGATGCCATTCCGTACGTTAACCTCAGTTGAAGAGCTAATGAACGTGAAATTAATGATGGTGGATTAATTTGGGCAAGGAACTTGAAGGAATTGGGTGTGGCAAATGAAACTGAACCTCCCGGCATTTGCCTAGAAGTGAAAATGGATAACCGCTGGAAACCATTCTCAGCACAGCCGAAGGTGGGTTTCGAACCCATGCGTCTCCCGAAGGCAGAGCTTGGTTCCATAACCGTAGAACGTAAACATGCGCGGCCACTTTGCTCGAATCTTGAGTATAATAATAATAATAATAATAATAATAATAATAATAATAATAATAATAATAATAATAATAATAATAATAATAATTGTACCGGGAGGTACACACCAACGCCGCGTATGAAAAGCTAGCGCCTAAATGAACTCCTCTATTGGTGAAACAGTGAAACTGAAACTACACCAACTTGGAACTTTAATCAGAAGATGGCACCACCTAAATATTGAGTAATTGTGTTATTGTGCAGATTCCTAACCTGAGTGAATTTCTACTTGTTTTGTTTGACATTCATCAAGAAATTTGGACATTCTTCCACAGATAACACCACTGAAAACTATGATCATGCACCCTGGTGCGAAGTGAAATAATCTATAATTTAAAGTTTTGTATTTTTAGATTTTTTTAACTAATTGATGTTCATTTATTTTTGGGTTGGCAACATTTACTTTTTCTTTCCGCCAGTTTGGATCCAACCAATCACTAATTTCTGTAATTAATTTTCCACCTATCACAGGCTTCTTCTCCGATTCTGAGTGGTAATTTTGAAATCTACCAATAAAATTCAGAGGGTGTGTCTTGCTTAATCGTGAATGATCTCAAACATTCCCTGAGGGTTTATAAACTACGGCTTTTCTCGTTTCTTGGCCAATTGATCAACGTCCATCTGAGAGTGCGTACGCTTAGCAGGAGGCTGGCGGCCTCTTTCGTCGGCAGCTAGTACATGTACATCTTTCTTTCTTGCTAACTTCGCAGTTTAACCCGAGGGAAGGTCCGAATCGTTAGCTATGTAACCTACTCTTCTAAAAAGGTAACTTTCTGCAGGCTAATGTAAAAACTTCATAAAATCTTTAACTGTAAATCGGGAATAGAGAGTGAAGTACCCTCTCGAGCTCCCTTTCATCTTGGTTTGAGGTGCCTACGTTTTTGTAACCTTTCGTTTCTGCTATGTATTAAAGTTATTTCCATCCGTGCTACCTTAGTAGTTTGGGATTAGCCCCTGTTTCATCGGCCTAGTGCCCTATAGGTTTTAAATTTTTTTGGAGCACTGTCATCGCCTCCATTCAAATTGTACTGAGGCCGCTTATTTAACCTGTTCTTTTTCACTAAGGCCCTCTAGGTTGGGTACTAAATACATCTGTGTAATAATATTTCTATTTGTAAATAGTGCCTTGTTAGGCCAGAGGTTGTCAGATTTTCATGCAATGTTGCCTTGAGTAGGCTTGAGAAACTGAGAGCCTGTTAGCTCTCTTGCAAGTTTTGTAATCGTAAAGAGTGCTTCTGGAAGGCTTGGTATTTAGATTGTGGAGAGCAAGTGCTCTTGAATTAGGGGATATCTGCTCTGAATAATTTGTGTTATTTTGTAAATTTGAGCTAGGAACTCAGGAAATGTAAAGCGAGGGCTTGAAGCCCAGGATCTGTTAAGATCACTTATCTTGTCTGTTCCTAGACCTGTTTTAAGATGTTTCGTTGTTGTGAAAAATTGTTAAGTTTGAAGATCTTAAAATATAACCTTCAGTTTAAGTTTTAATTAATATTGATATTGTAGTTAGACCAATTCACCCCAACACCTTATTTCGCCTCTGCTTTCCACGGATACCCCGGAACAAGTGGTAGCAGAGCGTGGTTAAATGGGTCTCAATTAACCCCCTTTTGACGGCTGAACATAGGATTCGATTTGCACTCCAACAATTTTCTCGGTCGCTGGAATTTTTTCTAAATTCGTAACCTTTCTTTTCATCATGTCTGGCCCTCGCGAAGTCCTCCATGTCGGCTACTTGCGCAAGGAGGAATTAATTTATGAATTACTTATTAGAAATGTTCAATCTGGAGGCACGGTTGCGGCAGATACCACCAAGCTTAAAGAGTCATTAGAATTACCTATTAGTATCCCAACTCTGGGAGAAAAAGAAATTGATGAGGCTCTATCCACTATCACAGACAACACCACTGAACTAGCATCTGTAGTAAGTTTTTTGAATTGAGTGATCCATCTCCCAATCAACTTAAAAGAGTACAGGCAAGATTGTTCCATTTTCACAATAGAGTTAGCGATCTATTGTCTCTTAAGTTAAAAGAAGGTCATATTAAGGAGGCGAGTAATTTAGTTGATCATCTATCAAAAATGTCAAATTAAGTCGGTTAATTGTTGTCTGGGGCAGCTGCTCGCAAAACCGACCAAGCCATTGTGATAAACACTGTGAGTTAGGAAGATTCTTCCAACAATGTTGAAAGCAGAAAATCTGTGGCAACTCAACAAACTTCTGCCCCATTAGAAAAAGAGTCTGATCGGCGTACCTCAATTCCACCTTTCTTTTTAAATAATGCTGTATCGGAGACTTCTCAACCTTCTAGGCCGTCACCAATTTCGTCACCTTGTTTTAGTAGTCTGCCTCATCCTCTGGCGATGTTGCTTAGGGGAATTTCAAAATTTTCAGTAAATTCCACTAACGATGTCATTTCATTTTTAAGATTTTTAGTTGAATTTCAAGATCACGCTTTAGTTCTTTCCCTTTCTCACTCTCAAATTCTTCAAATTATGTACCCATATTCCGTAGGCGTCCTATCGGACAAGATAGTTAAGGATATAGCGGACAGATCATCTATAGAATACTTCCATGCTCACCTTTTGGCAAATTTCATTCCGGCTAGGGCAATGTCCTCTCTAATACAGAAGTTATATTTTAGAGTACAACGTCTGGACGAAAATCTGGCTGATTACATCCAAGATATATTTTATATCCGAGTTTCGCCCTGCATTTTTCCGAAGACCAGATAGTGCAAACCATTGTTGAAGGGATCTCACCACCTTATAGATCTTATTTATGTTTTGAGTCTCGTCCCCAAACCTTGGCAGAATTAGAGGCTATGGCTCTCTCAGCCGAAGGATTGCGGTATGCCGACACCTTGCAAGTCGCTAAGGAGTACCTCCATCTTCTAATAGTTTTCGGCCTTCACCTCGCCGAACATTCACCACACCTAAATGCTAGGCTTGTGGTTCTACGTAACATCTCCGTAAAAAGTGTCCTTTGATCAAACCCAGTGGGACTAAGAATGGAGCAGGCTAATCACAAGGATGTTTTAAATGTGGCTTGTTTATTCATATCACCGAGAATTGCTTTAATGTTAATAGCACCCCCTCCTGCTCAACTTCTGGTGCAAACTCCACCAACTCAAGTAATCAAAAGTGACTAGTGTCATCGGCTGAGCAGGCTCATTTTTCCGAGTCTCAGCCCCCGTTAAACTCAGCGAAAGCTCGGGTAAGGATAAGAGTTCTTCTAATTTATCATTTGATGGTCCTAAAGAATGCCTCAGGATTACGGCGGAGACACTCGCACTTGTACCATTTCTTAAGATCGAGTTAAATAGTGAACCGGTCACTGCTTTGTTAGACTCAGGGAGTGTTTGTTCTATAACTTCGGCTGAGTGGTATTCCAAATTAAAGTCTGTCTGTAAGTTTCCTGAATATTGTTCGTCTTCATTCCAATGCGTTTCGGCTAATTTTTCTCCATTAGAAATTTTAGGTTTCATCCTTGCCAAAATTCGTATTTCTAAATTTACCTGGAAGGTAAAATTGTTTGTGGCCAAACACTTGTCTTACCCCATAATATTAGGGGCAGACTTGATGTCTCATTCCGGTCTAGTGCTCGACATTCAGAGCAAGTCGTGCATTTTCAAATTTGCTAATAACTGTAAAATTCCTTTGCTTAGGTGTAATTCTGCATCATGTTCATCTGTTTCGCCTACCCAGGATGAGATGTTGTTAGACCTTAGACATCTACCTGAGGAGCAGGCTGATAGTATTCGTAAGTTGTGTCAGTCGTTTCCGGAAGTATTTTCCGATACTCTTGGTGTTACAGACCTCATTGAATGCAAGATTAGGTTACGGATTCGATCCCAGTTAGGTTTCTTCCTTATAGGCTATCTCCACCTAAAATGAAGGCTCTTAAAGTGATCATCGACCAAATGCTAAAATGTGGTATGATTCGACCCTCTAAGTCGGCGTATTCATCGCCCATTTTCCAGGTACCGAAACCCCAAGTTGGCTTCAGGCCTGTGGTTGACTAAAGGGCTTTAAATTGGAAGGTGGTGTTACAATCTGTGTCTCTTCCCGACCTTCACTCTTGTTTTTTATGTTTTCGGAATGCTAAGTTCTTCACCATCTTAGACCTTAATCAGGCGTACAACCAGATCCCTCTAGCGGAAGAATCGAAACATCTAACAGCTTTTGCCACGGATTGGAACTTGTATGAGTACAACCGCGTGCCTTCCGGGCTCCCCACGGGGGCAGCTGTGCTCACTAGACTGCTAGATAGGGTCTTCTCCGACATCAAGTTTGAATACTTGTATCATTATCTGGATGATGTCGTCGTATTTTCTAAGACCTGTGAAGAACACCTAGATCATCTGAAGGAAGTACTCAATCGCCTTCGTAAGGCTGGGTTGACTGTGAAGTTGTCTAAGGTAGCTTTTGCTAAACCTTCCATGTCATTCCTAGGGCATAGATCACTTATCTTGTCTGTTCCTAGACCTGTTTTAAAATATTTCATTGTTCTGAAAATTTGTTAAGTTTGAAGATCTGAAAATATAACCTTCAGTTTAAGTTTCAATTAATTTTGATATTGTAGTTAGACCCATTCACCCGAACACCTTCTTTCACCGCTGCTTTCCACAGATACCCCGGAACAATAATAATAATAAAAAGAAGAAGAAAACAGATGACATGGAGATGCCCAAACAAAACAATAGGAGAATTTCAAATAGACCATATTGCTATATCTCGAAGATACTGTCCGGAAATCATGAACGTTACCGTAAAAAAGGGAATAAACATAGACTCAGATCACTACGTATCAGTAATCAATTTTCGGCCAATCCAACTCAACAAAAAATAAGAACGAACCTACCATAATTCGCTTTGTCATAAAAAATCTCAGAGAAAGAGAGAATGAGTTCAATGAACTTGCCCAGCCAGTGGAAAAAGACTTCAACAGCACGAGAAAGCAGATGATACAAGCTGCAAAAGTAGTGGCCGAAATCAAGAAGAGGAAGAAGCACACGTGGTCAAACGATAATTGCGAGAAGACCTTAGGGGATCGTCTGAATGCCTGGAAAAATATTACACCTCGAAAAAACAAGAAGATTGGAAGATGTACAAAACACAACAAGCACAAACAGCAAAAATAATACGCAGTGTGAAACTCAAGTATGAAAAGGAACTACTGGACAAGATTGACAAGACTGTCATAGAGGTGAGACCCGCGAATACTTCAGAGATTTTAAAAAGATGGTACAAGGATACGAGGCACCTTCCCTTTGCTTTCTAAGGAAAGATGGGACTCTTGCAACATCAAATGAAGAAAACTGCGAAATCTTAGCTAAGTATTTTAGAGACCTTATACACTGTGAAAAACCAGCCAACCCCATCAAAACAAACAAACCAGTGAGCCAAAACCTGCCATATTCTCCATCAAATCGCGATGAAATCAAATGCCACATAAAAAGACTGAAAAATAACAAGGCTCCTGATGAAGACTCCATGATTGCGGAACTGTGGAAACATTCCCCGGAAGAAGCAATTGACATCCTACACCAAACCACTGTAGATATATCGGAAAAAGAACAACTACAAGAGGACTGGAAGCTATCCTTGATCCATCATTTACACGAAAAAGGAAATATAAGAGATGTGAACAATTACCGTGGAATTTCTCTTCTGTCAGTAGCCTACAGGATCCTTTCACTATCCATCCATGAAAAACTAGAACAGCAAGTTGAACATAAAATCGGGGAATACCAAGCAGGTTTTCGGAAAGGCCGATCAAGTGCAGAACAAATACTTAACCTAAAAACCATAATAAGATACCATATTCTGAGAAGTCGAACCTATGAATCTACATTTGTAGACTTCAGTAAAGCATACGACTCCATCGACCGTGTTGTATTGCTTAACATCCTTGCAGAAATGGGAGTCGATGGGAAACTGCTAGTGATAATAAGGGCAACACTAACTAATACCAAATCCAAAGTAAAATTCCAAGGACGTCTCTGTGAACCCTTTGAGATCAAGACAGGCGTTCGACAGGGAGATGGGCTGTCACCTCTTTTGTTCAACTTTGTACTTGAGAAGGTAATATAGGAGTGGCGGAAGACGTTAAAAGAAAGAAACTTTTACATACCCGTAAGGATTGGGACAAATAAAAACGGAGTGGAAATAGATTGCTCATCGTTCGCTGATGATATAGCCCTTATGACAGAAAATTTAGAAAGTGCAACAGAACAGATCAATGTGTTGAAGGAAGTAGCAGAACAAACAGGTTTAAAAATTTCCTTTCAAAAGACAGAATTAATGTCAAATATCAAAGATGATAGACACAACTGAACACCAAATATGGAACGATAAACCGTGTTAGTAAATTTAAATACCTTGGGGAATGGATTCAGCAAAATGGACTTCACAAAGAGGCCATAGCAGCAAGAATGAAGAAATTGGAATTCACTTTCCAATCCATCCGCAACATATCGATGGCTTACTTCTAAAACCTCGTATCTCCCAATTCACTTGCTATCCATTCTCTTCCTTACGACTGGTCACGCCTCCCAGCCACAATTGGATGCATAGTCCATCAGAACTATTTTCGTTGTGTTCATTTTCCTATGGTTATGTGTAAAGGAAAATGAACCTTAAATACGTTAAACTGTAGGAGTGTTTAAATTCGCCATGAAAACAAAATCCCTACAACACTGTATGGTAAGGTCCATTTTCCTTTACACGTCTCCACAGGAAAATGAACACTACGAAAAAGTTCTGATGGACTGCATATAAATATGTGACTGGGAGGCGTGACCTTTGTTAAGGAATGTAATGGGTAGGAATAACATTGTAACATACGAGGTTTTAGAAGTAAGCCGACGATATACAACAAAAAGTGTTTTTCCCTGAACACAAAAATTCGTCACTACAACACTGTCATCAAACCAGTATCCCTGCATGCATCTGAATGTCTTATCCTGTCCTAGAAATATTTGCTTGCGTATTTAGTGAGGAAAGAAAGAAAAATCCTACACGCCAACTTAGCCCAAACTACAAAAATGGCTACTACATTAGAAACTCCAAGCAAGAAGTATACTCTAAGATAGAGAAGATCACGGGCACAATACGTAAAGGCAGAGTTCGCTTCTACGCTCATATACGACGGATGACCGACTCTCGATGGACGAAACGTATCTCCAGTATATGTGACTCAAAACCAAAAACGGCAATGCCATGGTACGTTAATGTCAAGAAAGATCTTAAAGAACTGGGCCTACAAGCAGGAAGTGCACAAGACCGAAATCTTTTCAGAGCAGCCACCAAGACTTTTGGGACTTCCCGGAACGAAAAACGGGAAACTGGTGTTAAATGGACAGAAGAACTTCGTGCTAAACACAGTGAGCTAATGAAGGCGATGTGGATCAAGCGAAAAATGAACAAATGCCAGAATGTAAAGTGAGGCTTATCGTGGTCGCTAGTTGGCCGGTTAGCGAAGTTGAATGAATAATAATAATAATAATAATAATAATAATAATAATAATAATAATAATAATAATAATAATAATAACTGTTTAATACCTCTTCGTTTATTATGGATTTTAACAGTGACCAGGATGTCGAAATTGAGTCCAACAGGAGTTCCTTAACGTGCTGAAAGCCAGAGGCACAGCGTAGTCTTATTTAAATCTCAAATGGTAGCGTACCTAGCTCAGCTGTGATCGAATCCCTCGTCTTGGAAACAGAATGATAACGATTAACCAACTGTATCTCTGAGGTAGACAAGTTATGTATGTATGTATGTATGTATGTATGTATGTATGTATGTATGTATGTATGTATGTATGTATTGCAACCGTACGTATCGTACGTGCATCTTCATTTATCGCGCGAGTGGAATGTCTGCTATTTCGAAGATAGAAATCCTTAAAACATAGCTATGTGTCAAATCTTCCGTGACTTTTTTTTTCTAGGGGCTTTACGTCGCACCGACACCGATAGGTCTTATGGCGACGATCTTCCGTGACTAGCTCTTTGGCAGAGAACTTCACACTTGTCGGACTGCACGCATTCATTTCTCCACAAAGTTCTACCTGATGTTTAAAATATAATTCATAAATTACTGAGAAGTTCACTGAGCGTGTTAACCCGCTACGGCTATGGTGCCAAGTTCTGAATTCGGGAGACGCGTGGTTTCGAACCCCAGTATTGGCTATCCTGAGAAGGGTTCTGTGGTTTCCCACTTTCACTCCCAGGCAAAGGTTGTTACACTTCCAGTTCATAGGCCACAGCTTATTCCTTCCACCTCCTTACACAATTTCATTCTCCATCATTAATTTCACCTTCACTGGCTCCTCACCTGAGGTTCACGTCAGAAAGGGCATCCAGCCATAAAACGTGCTATGTAAATTCATGTCACCTAATTTCCGATCCGTATCAAGGAACGGGACTAAGGGGTAAATAAACAAATGACTAAGACGTTCAAATAACAAGTGAAGGATATTTAAGCCTATCATTGGTCTCCCGACTAGTACACGGCCAGATGTGCGCAAGGTCGTACCTATTTCCGAATACTGAACTGTCGTGGGTATGACAGGACAATGTTCTCTCTTTCTGTTTCTCGTGACCCAATGAGTAACTGATATGGCAAATCTGAACTTCGATGTCCACACTATTACGCGTATCGGGTCATCTTGGACTCCGACTATGAACGATACGTTTGTCGTACCAGGAGAGTAACGGAAGCCTTAGTTCGAACTTCGCGGGTCGGGCGGACGTGAGTTTTCAAGCACGACAGATTTTATGAATATTAGCGCTATGACCGGACATAGAATTTTAAAGAACGATCTGAAAACTTCTTCAGTAAGTCTCTAAAATGTTATGTATAAAAATACTACGTGAACATTAAGCCTCACTACTTTGGGAGTCAGAATGTTAGAACACTAACTTAGAACGGTGTGTGGACAATGTTTAAGAATTTTTTCGGTTTAGAATACATGTGTGGTAGACACGATAAGGTTCGTGCTTGATCAAGTAGTTCACATAAGACGCCGTAGACTTCACTACCGTGCAGCAATTTAAAGTGCCTTGTTAAATTTCCAGTCACTTGATAGTGCGATGACTGATTTATGTTTGTCGTTTAAAGGGGCCTAACGTCGAGGTCATCGGCCCGTAATGGTACGAAATGAGACGGAATGAAATGACAGATTAAAAGTCAAAAATCCTTCACTGACCAGAATTCAAAGCGTGAGGACGAAGAATGAATGGATGGATCGATATGAATTTAAAACGATCAGTGGATACCACCCACGGTGACTCACATGCATAGAAGCTGGCACAAAACTATAGTATTACGGACCGAGGGACTGCTTCTATAGCACGATGCTGAATCGATTATGCTTATAGTCGAAACGGGTCCAAAATCCAGATCACCGGCCCCTCATAATGGTATATATCGCTAGGAAAGTAGAACCATGCTATTTGTCATGTTGCGGTACTAATAGAAAGTAACGTACACCCGCGGTATTCCACACACTATGGTACTATTCACAGGTGGCGTAATGCGCACATGTAATACAGACCTTTGGTGTTTCGCACATTGGGGCTCTAATTACAGGCAACGCAAACTTATAAAGGCAACGCAAACTTATAAAGGCAACGCAAACCCGTGGCGTTCCTCACATAAGTGGACTAACCACAGGGACTCGTACTATCCCGTGGAATTCCTCCCATAGTGGGAACTGAGCATAGGTAAGGCAGAACCATGTCGCTAATCCCATGTTGTTGCTCATATAGGGGTACGAATCACAGGTACTCCAAATCCTGATTCACACACTGTCGCTACTAACCGCAAACCTATTGCGTACCTAAGATAGTGGTACTACGCGCAAGTAAATTTGCCCCATGGTGTTCCCTGCGTGATGGTACTAATTACAAGTAGTCTCATGGTTCTAATTTGATCGTCCCTTATTCGCCCCATTTAGTCGCCTCTTACGACAGGCAGGGAATACCGTGGGTGTATTCTTCGCCTGCATCCCCTACCCCGAGGGGGTACTTGATAGAGCGCTGTGAATAAATATCAAAATTAATGAACTCTACAACGTCTAGATTCCACGTGGGAATATCAAGATCGTGGTGCCATTCGGACGATAACCTGGAATTGAAGCATCTGAAATGGTCAAATGGAACATCGTTGAGCTGCAATAGTTTCTACCACGATCAACTAGGTGAAAATGCAGCCAGATCTAACCTGATGGACCGAGGCCTATAAGAAGATGGGTACATAAAAATTTAACTTTATAAAATATATTACGGGAAAGTAACTAGGGGACAGTTTGTTTTATGTCATATTACATTCTAAAGAAGTTTAACTTATCTTTGTTTTGAATGCAAATTAATTATATAAAGGTAGCGCGCAGTATAATAATCAG
Organism: Anabrus simplex; assembly: GCF_040414725.1. Taxonomy (NCBI): domain Eukaryota; kingdom Metazoa; phylum Arthropoda; class Insecta; order Orthoptera; family Tettigoniidae; genus Anabrus; species Anabrus simplex. Next base: position 265,502,899 of record NC_090266.1, on the reverse strand, counting down.
TAAAAGTATCAATTAGTGTATATATCTCTTGGAGTGTAATCTTTATAGAGGTAGCGTGTGTTTCTCAAAGATTGGATGGAAATTAACATTTATTTGTTGGTTTATTGTTGTCTTTATCTGATTTATATCTTATTCGCTGGCTGACTGTAAGATAGTACTCGTCCATGTTAATTAATATTACTTTATAGTCTAATGCACTGGTGTGTACTGGTGATGTTTTATTTATATATATTGATTTAATTAATTACCTTTACGTCCCACTAATACTTTTACGGTTTTCTCAGACACCGAGGTGCCTGAATTTAGTCCCACAAGAGTTCACGTACGTGCCAGTAAATCTACCGACACGAGGGTCACGTATTTGAGCATCTTCAAATGTCACCGGACTGAGCCACGATCGAACCCGCCAAGTTGGGGTCAGGAGGCCAGCGCCTCAACCGTCTGAGCCACTCGGCCCGGCTATAGGGCCTATATCAATTTAACAAGGCCTTCGACTCTCCTTAAGCTGACTGGTTAAGTGTATTAGATGTTTCCGAGCTGTTACATTAGAATTAGAATGAGGCAACACTATATATAATAGTAGTTACGTGGATGGTTGCGATTCTTTTGTGTGAAATGGACCTATAGGTGTTCATAGTATTGGAAGTTATATGGGGATGAAGGACATTCCTAGATTAGGTTGTGTCTTTTGAATTTGTTCGTTGTATGGAATAGGACAATATTCCCCGAAGTGATAAGTTGATTAAACACTGTGTTATGATTTGTCATTAGAGACAATTTCCGAGTTACATTTGTAATGTTTGCCTTATACTTAATCTACTCATCGTTTATGATAAGAAGTAAATGGGTCCGCTCGAGTTTGGATCAGTATGTCTTTTTCAGAATATTGGAAGGCATTCAGGACTACGTCATAATTTATTCATCACTGTCGAGAAGTTGGGTTATATTGTATACAGGGTGGGGTTTCAATCCAATATCTGTAGAATGCAAACCCATACCTAGGTGACCCGAACCGCGTGGCCAACTCGCTTAGTAATACGTACGTCCATGGTCTGCGTGTAGGTTGGAATACTTTTTATGTCTCCTTTACTTGTTGCAACTTCGTTATAAGGATAGCTGACACTTCAAAAATGACAAAACTTCATCAACGATGTCTGCCTGACTGAAAAATGAAAATTAAACAAGCCGTGAGTGAAGGAAGATTTGAGTCCTCACTGCTCGGGTAATCCAGGTATGTCTAATTCCACACGGCCATTTAAAGCGAGCAGGATTACGCATCGTAACGCTATATTCACTAGGAGACCGGAATTTCTCAGAATTGCTTATTTGTTACAATGTTATGGCCTGTACTTGGCCTTTAATGAACGCGCTAAATGTGGTAATCACATGGAGTAAGCTATCACTTCTTGTTTATACCATTTACGTTCCTTAGTTAACACCAGAATTAAAAGAAAATTACCTCCATTGCGATGAGACAAAACTGTCCAATGTGGTAGGGAACAGGCACGTCTAAAATGTGTTCTACCAATTCCGTCTTCCGTGATACCTCTCTGCAATTCTATTTCTAAAACAAATGGCAGCTTGCGTCAGTCAAATACATAATTCTCCAAGTACAGCTATATTGGTGGAAATAGATGTTACACTACAGTAACATTATATAAATATTATTAGAGAACTTAACTGTAATAACACTAGCAATATACCCGCGCTTCTCTATGGCTTTTAAAGTTATCATTCATTGTTTTACATTTTGGAGATTCCACTGTCAGTTGAGCCTGTAAAATACATCCTCGGTTCGTACGTCAAACGGTTTTGGGGTATTATTAATTATTTTATAATATACCACTAACGTGAACCTCGTACGGAAGAATTTGAATGTTTTAAACCATATCTGATTTAACGTCTTGGACGTAAAAGCGACCAACCTGTGAAATTTTGATTTTGAGCGTCGAACAGTAATGGAGGAATGAATACTTCTTTAAGGGGTGAATATTTTGAAATATTTATTAACATCTAGGATATAGAAGACCACCCTTCATAAGAAGAAGTTATGTTCGTGCCTGGAACGGTTTCGGAAGAATGGATATTGTGTTTTTGAGAGTCACCTACCATCTAAACCTCTTAGGGAAGAAATATTTTGAAGTATACGGTATTTTACACCTAGGACATAGAAGAAGACCCTTCTCGTAAAGTTACAACAATGTATGCCAAACGGTTTTAGAGGCATGGATAATTTAGTTTACGGAACTAAGCTCATTTGACACTTTAGCGGTGGAACGATTAAAATATTTCTGATTTCACACCTAGTATTTAAAACACATACCGCTATTTGGAATTTTATCTTCGTATGTTAAACCATTTCGGAGGAAGGAATAAATATATTTGTTTTCGGATAATAACCCCCATTTAACTCTCTGAGGGGTTAATTTCTTTCAAACCTTCCGTTATTTAACACCTGGGATATCACTTGACATTTTAACTTGGTAATTCAAATGTTTTCATATAAAATAATATATTTTTGTCATCATTCCTCATCCCCCAGTCAAAACCCTTAGCGGTGTATTGTTCTCCATTTTATTTGTATCCTATAAAAATTATTCAACACTTTTTACACTCCCCTTGACTTAACTCTACCCCCCCCCCCCAAGAAAAGGCGTGGTTCTTTATTTTTAATGGAGATTCCAAATACCCATTTTCACGTCCGTAATATCCTTCCTTTTGTGACATAATTATCCTCACACAAAGAATTATAACCATTTGTCAATTCATTTACCCACCTTTAATTGGATTTTCCGAAAATAAAAGAATGCTTGTTTACTTATTTTTAAAGAATACGCCATATACAAATTCTCATGTCTGTAAAATCTTCAGTTTGAGATGTAAGTACGCTCAAAAAAGAATTCAACCCCTTTTCAGTCTTGGTACACCCCCTTTAAGTGGAATTTACGAAAAAATTACGTATTTTTTTTAAAGGAGATTCCCAATACCCATTTTTGTGTCTGTAATATCTTCAGATTTTGAGATACCAGTATCCTTATCAAAACAATTCAACCCCTCTTTCAGTCCTTTTTACCCCACTCCACCCAAGTGACTTTTCCGAAACCAAAAAAAATATGTGTTCCTTTATTTTTAAAGGAGATTAAAAATACCCATTTTTTAGTCTGTGACATGTTCTGTTTTAGAGTTACACTCACTTCAAAAATTCACTGCGTTTGTTAGTCCTGTTCACCCCCACCCCCTTTTAATTAGGTTTACCAAAAAACTAAAATGTACGTGTTTCCTTATTTCTAAAGGAGACTCCAAATAAAATTTTCAAGAATGTAACATCCTTTTTTTTTTGCTAGGGGCTTTACGTCGCACCGACACAGATAGGTCTTATGGCGACGATGGGATAGGAAAGGACAAGGAGTTGGAAGGAAGCGGCCGTGGCCTTAATTAAGGTACAGCCCCAGCATTTGCCTGGTGTGAAAATGGGAAACCACGGAAAACCATTTTCAGGGCTGCCGATAGTGGGATTCGAACCTACTATCTCCCGGATGCAAGCTCACAGCCGCGCGCCTCTACGCGCACGGCCAACTCGCCCGGTCGTCCTTGTTTTTGAGACATAAGTATCCTCAAAAGGTATTCAACCGTTTCTCAACTTTTTTCACACCTTTAACTCTATTTTCCGAAAACAAAAAAATTCTTTCGATTATTTTTAAATGAGATTCCCAACACTAGTTTCCACGTTTGTAACATCTTCAGTAGTTGATAAATAAGTATCCCGATAAAAAGAATTCAACTCTTGTTCGAGAAGCCTTTCTCGTGGACAGTCGAGATTTTCTTTTGATGACGCAGAGCAAAACGTAAAGAATTTCACCTTATTTTCTTTACACGGCATAAGACAAAATGCCTATATCTTGTCTAAACGTACGGGCCGTGAAAGCATCAATGGCAACTCTATTCTTTGTTTCCGAAAAATCCACTTAAGGGGTCAAAGAATCGAAAAAAATAGTTGATTATTTGATGAGGATACTTATATCCAAAACACTAAGATGTTACAGATGTGAAAATTGGTATTTGGAACCTCTTTTACATATAAAGAAACACACATTTTGGGGGGAAAGTCAACTTGGTGGTGGGGGGTGAATAATGAGTTGAATTCCTTTTATGAGGATACTTATATCTCAAAAGATGAATATGTTATAGACATAAATTTTGTATTAGGAATTTTCTATCAAAGTAACGAAACACGTATTGTTTTGTTTCTGTAAAACCCACTTTTGGGGGATGAATGACGTGAAAATTGGTATTTGGAATCTCCTTCAAAAATATAGGAGCAAGCATTTTTTTGTTTCCGGAAAATCGACATAGGAAGGAGTTGAATTCTGTTTATGAGGATACTCATATCTCCGAAACTGAAGGTGTTACAGACGTGAAAGTTGGTATTTAGAATATCCCTTAAAAATAAAGAAACACGTATTTATTTTTTCGGGAAGTCCAGTTAAGAGGGGAAATGTGCGTAAAGAAGCAAAGAAGAAGATGTATTCCTTTTTATGAGGACACTTACATCTAAAAAACTGAAGATGTTACAGAAGTGAAAACTAGTATTGGGAATCTCCTTTAAAAATAATGGAAATATATTTTTGTTTTCGGAAAATACACTTAAGGGGGTGAAAAGAATTGAAAAATCAGGTGAATTTTTAAAATGAATACCGGTGTATGCACAGTATATGTCAATAAATTAACATGTTACAGACTTGAAACTTGGTATTTGGAAAGTCCTTTAAAAATATAGGAACATGTTTTATTTTTGTTTTTCGGAAAAGGAACTTAACGGGTGTAAAAAGAAGTGAAAAAAGAGTTGAATTTTTTGTGAGGGTACTTATATACACTGACTGACAGAGCAAATGCAACACCAAGAAGGAGTGGTCAGAACTTTATGCCAATTGCAGCGTAGACTGACGTCACTGAGGTATGCTCATGATGTGAAATGCGCCGCTGTGCTGCGCACGTAGCGAACGATAAATGGGACACGGCGTTGGCGAATGGCCCACTTCGTACCGTGATTTCTCAGCCGACAGTCATTGTAGAACATGTTGTCGTGTGCCACAGGACACGTGTATAGCTAAGAATGCCAGGCCGCCGTCAACGGAGGCATTTCCAGCAGACAGACGACTTTACGAGGGGTATGGTGATCGGGCTGAGAAGGGCAGGTTGGTCGCTACGTCAAATCGCAGCCGATACCCATAGGGATGTGTCCACGGTGCAGCGCCTGTGGCGAAGATGGTTGGCGCAGGGACATGTGGCACGTGCGAGGGGTCCAGGCGCAGCCCGAGTGACGTCAGCACGCGAGGATCGGCGCATCCGCCGCCAAGCGGTGGCAGCCCCGCACGCCACGTCAACCGCCATTCTTCAGCATGTGCAAGACACCCTGGCTGTTCCAATATCGACCAGAACAATTTCCCGTCGATTGGTTGAAGGAGGCCTGCACTCCCGGCGTCCGCTCAGAAGACTACCATTGACTCCACAGCATAGACGTGCACGCCTGGCATGGTGCCGGGCTAGAGCGACTTGGATGAGGGAATGGCGGAACGTCGTGTTCTCCGATGAGTCACGCTTCTGTTCTGTCAGTGATAGTCACCGCAGACGAGTGTGGCGTCGGCGTGGAGAAAGGTCAAATCCGGCAGTAACTGTGGAGCGCCCTACCGCTAGACAACGCGGCATCATGGTTTGGGGCGCTATTGCGTATGATTCCACGTCACCTCTAGTGCGTATTCAAGGCACGTTAAATGCCCACCGCTACGTGCAGCATGTGCTGCGGCCGGTGGCACTCCCGTACCTTCAGGGGCTGCCCAATGCTCTGTTTCAGCAGGATAATGCCCGCCCACACACTGCTCGCATCTCCCAACAGGCTCTACGAGGTGTACAGATGCTTCATTGGCCAGAGTACTCTCCGGATCTCTCACCAATCGAACACGTGTGGGATCTCATTGGACGCCGTTTGCAAACTCAGCCCCAGCCTCGTACGGACGACCAACTGTGGCAAATGGTTGACAGAGAATGGAGAACCATCCCTCAGGACACCATCCGCACTCTTATTGACTCTGTACCTCGACGTGTTTCTGCGTGCATCGCCGCTCGCGGTGGTCCTACATCCTACTGAGTCGATGCCGTGCGCATTGTGTAACCTGCATATCGGTTTGAAATAAACATCAATTATTCTTCCGTGCCGTCTCTGTTTTTTCCCCAACTTTCATCCCTTTCGAACCACTCTTCCTTGGTGTTGCATTTGCTCTGTCAGTCAGTGTATATATAAAAACTAAATATTTTACAGGCATGAAAATCGGTATTTTGAATCTCTTTTAAAAATAAACATGTATTATTTTATTTTCGGAAATATCCAAATAGGTGGGTGTGAGGTGGGGACAGGACTGAAAATTGGGTTGAATTCTTTTATGGGGATACTTATATCTAAAAAACTGAAGGTGTTACAGACGTGAAAAAGGGTATTTGGAATATCTTTTAAAAATAAAGAAACTTAGATAAGTTGTTTTCGGAAAATCCATCCAAGGGGAACTGAAAGAGGGGTGATTTTTAAAAAATGAGCATATCTACAGTATATCTCCAAAACTTAACGTGTTACAATGTGAAAACTGGTATTTTTAATCTCTTTTAAAATAATGAAACACGCATTCAGGTGTTTCCGTATAATCCACTTAAGAAGGGTGAAATAATTGAAAAATTAGTTGAATTATTTTTATGAGCACACAAATATAAAAAATTAAGGATGTTGCAAACAAGAAACTTGGTATTTGGAAAGTCCTTTAAAAATACAGGAACATATTTTTTATCGGAAAAGGCACTTTATGTGAGTGAAAAGGAGTGTAAATGAGTTTAATTATGTTTTATGTGGATACTTATATCCAAAAAACTGAAGATGTAACAGACCTCAAGATTGGTATTTGGAATCTCCTTTCAAAATAAAGGAACACGTATATTTTTGTTTTCGGAAAACCCACTTAGGTGTGGGTGAGAGAAGGATTCATAAAGTGGTTTAATTCTTTTTATTCTTTCTATTTACTTCTCAGAAACTGAAGATGTTACAGACGTGGAAAGAGGTATTTGGTATCTTGAGAGAAGACTGTTTCTCACAGGTATAGTTTTATGTCGCATGGTCATTCTTTCCCCAAAAGGCAATTCCACAAACGTGGTTTACAAATAGTTTCTGGGGTAAATGAAACTCAGTTTTTCGGTGAGTTTTTATGCTTTAGGGATTTTCAGATAATGTCTTAGTACAGTACCGAGGAACGATTACTTTTATCAAATTACGAAATCCACATGAGCGAAACCGCGGGCAACTGCTAGTATATATGTATAGATTTACAACCTCCATTTGCAGGTCTCGTTACCACTAACACCTAACCTGTCCCTGGAATCAAAGCTAGAACGACTGGCAACATGCATATTACAACCGGCGCCTACAGAGGAATCCCATTACTAGAGGGAGTTTCAAAAGCCATTAGACATGTAAAGTTCACTTCTACAAAGCTATACTGTCGACAGACCGCACAGTCTCTACCTCATATGGCAGTTCTCGTCGATCCTTTCATTATAATGATAACATGCACGCAGTCCGCATTTGAATGAGTTCCTCTTACACCGTAAATATATAGTAACTACTTTGTAATACGATAAGGAAGAAACGTAAAGCCTAGAGTGCGAGAATAAGGAACAAGAAAGCTGTGTAGTACATTCACTTCAAAATATTATTCCTAAGTCTAAGTACGCGAACTCGAATCAAAGTATGTCCGGTTGACATTTATGAGAGTCTGAATGAGAGAATCTGATGTCATTGGATATATCTCATGTACTATAACGCTCTCCTACTCTAATCTACTGGAAAATGCTAACTCGAATATATTTACCTCGTCCTCTTCGCCTCCGATTGCCGCTTCCAACTGCTAACACCTGACGCCATCACACAACCGAATGCTTAGCCTGTCAACTCTGCTGTTCACCACGTCATGCTGACGTCAATTTGACGTCACATTCTGAAACGAAATTCACCCTTCGCATTGTTCTAGTGCTTTCCGATTGAGTTACTATATAAGATCACCCACTCTGCCTGGAATTCTGTCCACTTTCGACTCTGGTGTGGTGTGGAGGTACTTCGGCTCGCTGCGTGTGCGTTACACGCTCTTGTTTGTTCTGCTGCGGGACTCTGGCTGAGCAAAGCATTGCATATTTAAAAATTGCGTTGGGAATTGTTTACCAGAGCCCTTCAGGCTCCAAGTTATTACATTATATATCTATATAAATGTTTTCATTCCCCTCCATGATGTGGAGAGGCAGGTAATCTAGAGGGTTATAACATTACTTCTGCTGTCTTTATCTATCCTCGTGACTATAAATTGTTTGCGAGTGTTGTTGTTTTTATTAAGTCTTGGAAATTGAACATGAACTTGGGCTGTAACTCGTGGCAAGTAAGTTCCGGACCTATGTTCCACGCCTATTCACTTAATTATTGATGAAGTGTACTACGCATCGTTGTTTTGAAAATGAACGAAGTGTTTCTCAGGACGATTCCTCCTACGCTGCACCTAGTCTCCATCCCTCTCCACTCCTCAGAATAGGGTTCTGTACCTCGCTTGTATATTTTCGGGCTATGTGCCTTTGTATCTACCTCCTCCAAGAGGTAAGTTTGTAAATTGCTCTTTGAATACTGTGTTATTGGGTAATAGTACCTTTTTCTTCTAATGTCTGAATGTGGCTGACATACGTCATTATTTAACTTTCTGAATCACTTTTTCCGTCACTGTTGTTTTGAATTTACTTCAAACATTAATGTCCTCTCTTTTCTTAATCATGTTGGTGTTTGATTGCTTAAAATATATGTTATTGCCTGGTTGTAGAATTCGAGATTCTCTTGTTGGAGTTTCCTCCTTCACCTTGTACCTACCAAGGATAACCTCTGGTTCAGCAGCTGCTTCCCACAAGCTCGTGTAAACTTGATATATGAATATACCTCGAAGGATTATTAACAAACCGTCGCGTGGTCATTTCACCCTGTTTCAATAATATCGGTCGTATTATTACTGTTACCATTGCTGCTGCCACCACCCAACGCAACAGACTGGTAGCAGTGCGTTACAGTACCAACACACTTTCCGGCTCCATGGTTAAATGGTTAGCATGCTAGTCTTTGGTGCAAGGGATCCCGAGTTCGATTCACGGCCGCGTCAAGGATTTTAACTTTCAATGGTTAATTCCTCCGACAGGGAGTCTGGGTGTTCGTGCCGTCATCGACATGAAATTCAACTTAGAGGTGAGCCCATTCTCAAAGACGCGCAGGTCACCTATACGACTTCAACTCGAAAAGAGTTTATGAAACATGATAAACAAATCATCATCATCATCATCATCATCATCATCATCATCATCATCATCATCATCATTCTTCACTCAAAACATTTATTCTAAACTTAAATTGATGTACTTTTAATGAACTTATTCAGTCAATGTTTCAACTTATTAGGGCCACCAATTACTATTATCGCAAACTTCGTGCAGGCAAGCGTAATAGCCGAGTCTAATGGCTTCTCATTGAGGCAACAGTGGTTTGAATCTAAGCCAATGCATTTGAGATTTTTGAAATGGAATGTCATGTACTCTTAATCCGGATTCCAAATACAAACTAGATATCTTGGGGCTATGATAATATCAGTGGTCGCATAAATCAAGCTTGCTTGATTGGTTGCCTGCTTTCCAACATAGAGGAAAGTCATTGAATGTCTTCGTGATACAAAACACCAGTATGCATAATATTCCTTTTAGTAGGTGTAAACATTCTCCTGTGAAGTGAGCTTTTACATGTACAATGCATAGGTTCCAGAACTGAAAGGCATTTCTACCAGAATGCTTTAACCATCACCAAACGATTTCTGATTGTCGGTGTTTATGAAGTAAATAACAGTATGAGAGATCCGAAGCTATTTGTACACAACAGTTAATTTCTTGACAACAGATCAAACACATTTTATAAAGACGCAAGTATATACACTGACTGACAGAGCAAATGCAACACCAAGAAGGAGTGGTCAGAACTTTATGCCAATTGCAGGGTAGACTGACGTCACTGAGGTATGCTCATGATGTGAAATGCGCCGCTGTGCTGCGCACGTAGCGAACGATAAATGGGACACGGCGTTGGCGAATGGCCCACTTCGTACCGTGATTTCTCAGCCGACAGTCATTGTGGAACGTGTTGTCGTGGGCCACAGGACACGTGTATAGCTAAGAATGCCAGGCCGCCGTCAACGGAGGCATTTCCAGCAGACAGACGACTTTACGAGGGGTATGGTGATCGGGCTGAGAAGGGCAGGTTGGTCGCTTCGTCAAATCGCAGCCGATACCCATAGGGATGTGTCCACGGTGCAGCGCCTGTGGCGAAGATGGTTGGCGCAGGGACATGTGGCACGTGCGAGGGGTCCAGGCGCAGCCCGAGTGACGTCAGCACGCAAGGATCGGCGCATCAGCCGCCAAGCGGTGGCAGCCCCGCACACCACGTCAACCGCCATTCTTCAGCATGTACAAGACACCCTGGCTGTTCCAATATCGACCCGAACAATTTCCCGTCAATTGGTTGAAGGAGGCCTGCACTCCCGGCGTCCTCTCAGAAGACTACCATTGACTCCACAGCATAGACGTGCACGCCTGGCATGGTGCCGGGCTAGAGCGACTTGGATGAGGGAATGGCGGAACGTCGTGTTCTCCGATGAGTCACGCTTCTGTTCTGTCAGTGATAGTCACCGCAGACGAGTGTGGCGTCGGCGTGGAGAAAGGTCAAATCCGGCAGTAACTGTGGAGCGCCCTACCGCTGGACAACGCGGCATCATGGTTTGGGGCGCTATTGCGTATGATTCCACGTCACCTCTAGTGCGTATTCAAGGCACGTTAAATGCCCACCGCTACGTGCAGCATGTGCTGCGGCCGGTGGCACTCCCGTACCTTCAGGGGCTGTCCAATGCTCTGTTTCAGCAGGATAATGCCCGCCCACACACTGCTCGCATCTCCCAACAGGCTCTACGAGGTGTACAGATGCTTCCGTGGCCAGCGTACTCTCCGGATCTCTCACTAATCGAACATGTGTGGGATCTCATTGGACGCCGTTTGCAAACTCTGCCCCAGCCTCGTACGGACGACCAACTGTGGCAAATGGTTGACAGAGAATGGAGAACCATCCCTCAGGACACCATCCGCACTCTTATTGACTCTGTACCTCGACGTGTTTCTGCGTGCATCGCCGCTCACGGTGGTCCTACATCCTACTGAGTCGATGCCGTGCGCATTGTGTAACCTGCATATCGGTTTGAAATAAACATCAATTATTCATCCGTGCCGTCTCTGTTTTTTCCCCAACTTTCATCCCTTTCGAACCACTCCTTCTTGGTGTTGCATTTGCTCTGTCAGTCAGTGTATATATCACCTGTGTTGCATTTTACCATGTACTATCAGTATTCATGAAGAGATTTGATAACTCCTGACCCAACATCCCCAAGTTAATTCCAATGTTCTCCTATGAATTTCCTTCGAACTCCATTTCCGTCCTATTTATAATGTTTGCTATCTGCAACGTTTATAATTGGAGACTAAATTCGATATTCCTTTCTACATCTAAATGCTTCTTTGCATACCTTATTTAACACGAAGGAATGCTCTTCCCTTGCTATCTTCCTATGAACACCGTTACTCAAGAAACTTTAATACTGTAACATATTGCTTGATGCCACTCGTTCTTTTCCATTAATCTGAACCTTTTTACTGTGCATTCTTTGGAAAATTTGACCGATCTCTTCCATTTAATTCATTTAAATTCCCTTATCCTGAAGTTGTTCCAATCTCATTGGTCTGGAGACAGACATCACTTTCTGTATCACTGACCTCGTGAAGCTCACTTAACTTCACTCCAGACAGCATCAGAAAGTCCTCTGAATACCCACAAATTCCTTGAATTTTACGGAAATTTATAATTTCATTCCGACGTTGTATATTATGAATCTGAAAACCTTGCTCTCACATGCGTAGTGGTGAATAGTCGATTTCTTGATAAATGAACTTGCACTTGCCGATTTAATACAAGGAAAGAATACATGTAAGCTTTTCCAATCCCAGTAAGTTTTCGCGACGGGCAGGCGCCTTCCAATAAGGTATTCGGGAGGGAACTGTGCCTGCCATACGACCTTATGTCTGGATCGGCACTGGATGAGGAGCAGCCAGAGACGGACTATGTGTGAGATTTGGTGGACCGGCTCAACGACATCCAAGACTATACCCGACAACATCTGAGGTCAGCCAGCGAAAGGATGATAGCCCGCTACGACATATTGACAAACTCTACTGGGGACCGGATTTGGCTGTACCGTCCTTTGCGGACGAAAGGAAAGTCACTGAAGCTTCAATCCCCATGGGAGGGCACTTATACTTACACTGTCGTCACTATGATCAATGACATCGCCTATAGGATCCGGTAGTATCCGTGAGGGAAGATGGTGGTTGTCCAACTGGATCGCCTGGTGCCGTATCGGGAAGCAACTCGGGACGAGCAGTCTTAAGAATAGGGCAGTGTGACGGCGTCCACCATTTCATTGTAGGGTTCTGGGAGGAGAAAGGTAGGTTGACTCAATCCGCGAGCTACAACACCGAGTTAGGGCCGCACCCTCTCGCCACTGCTGCAACCAGTCAGAGAAGAGCCAAGCGCGCAAGCCCAAAACCCTCTGCCACCACTACCCTCAACGCACCGCGATACCATCGCAGGCTCCTTGAAGGTGCGAGAGGGACCAGGAACTGTCTAATTTTCGAGGATTCCAGGGGTTTCTCCTCATCTGTAATATCTGAAAGGACCGACCTCCCTATGCGAAGTAAGCCGGATGAGCATCAGGTGGTTCAGTTCCGCCTGCGATTGAGAAGGTTCAGTTTGCGTTCAGTTCAGTTCTGCTAGTGATTCAATCAGCGAGACGGTGCTGTGGGGAGAGTGTACTGTTTGTGGCGAAAAGTGCAATGAGCGATGAGGGACGGTGAACGAAGACCACTGTGAGTGTGAATATGAGACTGTGTTAGGCGCGCTCAAACTGTGGGCTGTGCGTCCACTTTAATTGTACAGTAAGTTTAATCATGAACTGCTCTTGGGTACAAGTGTCAATTTCAGAAGTCTATGCAGTGTAATTGCTTTAGCTTGCATGAGTCAAACTGAATAAGGAATGTGATCGAACGGTGAGAACAGAGAGAGAAAGGACGAGAGGGAGAAAGGGAGAGCAAACTGGTGTAACTGTGTGCCTATGTATTGTAAGTTAATACACCTTAGAGTAAATGCTACTGCTTGTGAGTTTATTTTCTACCCTGCCCACACGTTAATGTACTAAATATGGATCTACTATATCATTGTTTAAACTGTTCAGACCCCACTCACAAATTGTGCATCTACGTACAGGATTACTTGGTTGAAGAACATATGCCACAGCTATTTTAAATGGTTTGTAACTTTAACAATTAATTATCTCTTTGCACACAGTCATAAGAAATGCCCGTTTTTGTGAAAGACATCTAAGTGATATTTTTGGGGAATTCTCCAAACGATGACCTAAGTCATCTAATGTTTTTTCGGTGAGAATCCTACGCTGTCTGTTAGGTTTCTTACACTGAACACTACATGTGGCCTAAAATGTATTATGAGAATGATGGATTGTTGTATGGAACCTTTCTGAAAATTGACTTGACGAGGTGACTACTGTGCCGTACGAATTATAAATTAATCCACTGTGTGCAGTAAAAATTATACAATGAGCCATTTTATATTTTGTGAGTAAATATAGAATAAAACACACCATAACATATCTTAACCACTTTCAGATCTACACTAACAAGAAGCAGATGGCGTTACATCGTCACCGTCAACAATTGGACGCATGTGCAATTAGTGGGAAAAAACATCAACAGCCGGTTCTTAATTAGTTGGTTCTCTCTCCATCTTATGGAAAATTACTACTACTACTCGTTGATGAATTATTTGGTCTTTTCATTTTATTACTCTTTAACGTTACACAACGCAGCAGCGTAATTTCTCCAGACTTATTTTCATTGGAAACGAACCAGCTTTTCAAATTCTATAAGAGAGATATCGTCGACTATATTAAGTTATGGTACTGAAAAGACCAAACTGCACAGAACTAATCCAGTTTTCATTTCTGCAACTGCCAAATTCAGGTTTCAATTTAATTAAGACCACGGTCGCATCCTTGCCAGTCCTAATCCTATTTCATCCCATCCTTTCCAAAATGACCATTCGAGTTGATGCAACGTTAAACCACTAGCATCTACTAAGCCAGTTTGTACATTTACACAAGTGTTCATCGTGTTATTGATCTCCATCGGTCTTACGTTTAATCGGAAACACGTGAACATGGAAATGTCGCTCAAATTGACGACACCACAACCATTTCCGTAGAGAGATAGCGAAGACATCACTGAACTACGAGACTCGATATGTACCTGGAAATATATTCTGATAAATTGTGAAGTTTCGAAGTCAAACGATTTTTGTTTTGTTTTTATAACTCACTTTACGTCGCACCTATGGCGTCTTATGGCGACGATGGGATAGCAAAGAGCTCGGAGAAGGAAGAAAGGAAGTAGCCGATGCCTTAATTAAAGTACAAACCCAGTATTTGCCTTATGTGAAAATGGGAAACCACGATATATTTCATTCTCACTGTATAACGTAAAATGGAAATCATGTCAGATTTCATTTGTTGATATAGTTTTGGTCACAATCTGTAGTTTAATAGACATGATTACGCTTTCTAAACTTCTGAAAGCTTGGATTTCACTGCAAACATTAGAAAACTCAACACGCAGACACAGTAGCGTACTGATCGATTCAGGTCGTGCGTTGAGGGGTAAATGAAGATTTCGATCACTCAGTTCCCTTAATGGGAATTACATTTGCCTTTTCCCAAACATTTTACAGGTAAATGGAGAAAAGTATATTGGATAAAATTCATGGTTATCAGTCGTAACCTCAGACTCAATATTAACGCCTTATTCTACAAGTGAATTTCCTGATAGTGTCTATGCATACACGAACAAGGTGCTGAGTTTGAGATACCCAAATATCGTAACAAGGAACATCAGCAATAAGAAAAAATGCTGAAATTCAATTCAAAGAGAAGGAACCGGAAAATGGTATGTTAGAGAAGCTATAATATCGAATACCCGTAAGAATTGATTTCAGAATACAAAATGTTAAAGTCAGATGATATAAGCTTTCAAACGTTCCAGGACTCGTATCAGAACTGAAGTATCAAAAGCCCACAGTAATTCAATGCTGGTTATAAAAAGTTGTATACGTTTATATGTCAAATTATACAATAATGAAACGAATATGTTATTTTGGAATTTACAGGTGAAATGATTAACTGAACAACTGGAATATTAATGTCAGTGCTTGAATAATTCTTAATCAAAGGTTATGATGTGGAGACTTTCTTCATGGATATCCTATTCCTTGATGTTTATGAAACCTGAGTACAATTACCTATTTGAAAAATACGACTGGTATGTTAAATTTACCTTTGAATAACTTCTTCTCAATTGAATCCTCGATTTCATAAATTATGTCTGCCGCAAACGTTGACTAAGAAAAGATCATTGACGAATCTTGAATACCTTTCCAACTGGTTATTCCAATATTGATCAAACCTTGTGCACCGAAACGATAACGGGAACGTAAATATTTCGAACATAAATACACATCATACGGTGAGTGATAGTTGGAATTTTTACTGAAGGATTTACTTACATAGAACATTCGCTCAAGATTACTAAACAAGTAAGCTTGTAGTTATGTGACTGCTGGTATCGTGATCATAAGTACAGGACCAACAGTTATTACATGGAATCCGAACCACGGGATGTGATTTCCATTTCAGTATTCCCACGTACACTGAACAGGATTCAGTCTGCGGCTGCAGTGGACTGAAGCAGAGACTAAGTCCCTCGGCTATGACATTTCACCTATAAGGGTATCGAAACAGTCCGCCTCTGTGATGTAGTGGTTAGTGTGATTAGCCGCCACCCCCGGCGGCTCGGGTTCGTCTCCCGGCTCTGCCACGAAATTTGAAAAGTGGTACGAGGGCTGGAACGGGGTCCACTCAGCCTCGGGAGGTCAACTGAGTAGAGGTGGGTTCGATTTCC
This sequence comes from Anabrus simplex, assembly GCF_040414725.1. Lineage (NCBI taxonomy): Eukaryota > Metazoa > Arthropoda > Insecta > Orthoptera > Tettigoniidae > Anabrus > Anabrus simplex. The sequence continues at coordinate 265,486,669 of NC_090266.1, read as the reverse complement.
ACCTCAGCCGTCCTGGAAGTGTTTTTCCGTGGTTTCCCACTTCTCCTCCAGGCAAATGCCGGGATGGTACCTAACTTAAGGCCACGGCCACTTCCTTGCCTATCCTTTCCAATCTTCCCGTCCCTCACCAAGGACCCTGTTCAGCATAGCAGGTGACGCCTCCTGGGCGAGGTAGTGGTCATTCTCCCCAGTTGTATCCCCCGACCCAATGTCTCACGCTTGAGGCGGTAGAGGTGGGATCCCTCGCTGAGTCCAAGGGAACAGCCAACCCTGGAGGATAAGCAGGTTAAGAAGAAGAAGAAGAAGAAGAAGGGAGTCGAAACAACGTACTCTCGATATTGTGTCACGGGTATGACCATAGATGAAAAAGGGATTCTCTAAATACTGGCTGACACATTCACTGTTTCGCCTTAAGCTCTACTGAAACCATCATACGGAACGCAAAACAATATGAAACCTCGTTCTTCATGGAGGAAAAGGGAAAAATATAATATCGCGTGATGTTAAATCGACTGAAGGAATTAGGAACTATATTTCGAGTTATTATTTCAATTGCAGATAATTCTGATGCATAACGTGTTCTCGTTCACGCTGCGTGAAAACGGTGTATCCACGACACATATTTCCAAAAATTCGGGTGTGTTTCCCTGGTCTCATGTGTCCAGGCAGTTCAGTTGACTCCATAGAGGCTGCCTACTTGCCAATTCCGACGTTCTATTTTATTCTAGTAAGTGGCAGAATCAGGATATCTGTAGGACGATATATGACTGAGGTCCACTTAATATGGATGGGTAAACACCTAATGTGTCACGTGAGATAATTTGAATGCCAGCTATGTACGATATCGCGTACCAAATGACATTCTTTCGTCTGTACCATTTTTGTATAGAACCCGCGATCATGAGGTCCGGAGCCCGACACTGTACGGATTACAAGTGACTGACAGAACTCACGTATTCGGTGAAAATCGTTTTAATTTGGTGCACCGAGCTCGATAGCTGCAGTCGCTTAAGTGCGGCCAGTATCCAGTATTCGGGAGATAATAGGTTCGAACCCCACTGTCGGCAGCCCTGAAAATGGTTTCCCGTGGTTTCCCATTTTCACACCAGGCAAATGCTGGGGCTGTACCTTAATTAAGGCCACGGCCGCTTCCTTCCAGCTCCTAGCCCTTCCCTGTCCCATCGTCGCCATAAGACCTATCTGTGTCGGTGCGACGTAAAGCAACTAGCAAAAAAAAAAAAAATAATAATTTGGTGCAAGAAATAACTTTAGGCAAATTAGTTGGAATATATTTCTCGCAGACGGCCCCGTGGTGTAGGGGTAGCGTGCCTGCCTCTTACCCGGAGGCCTCGGGTTCGATTCCCGGCCAGGTCAGGGATTTTTACCTGGACCTGAGGGCTGGTTCGAGGTCCACTCGGCCTACGTGATTAGAATTGAGGAGCTATCTGACGGTGATGTAGCGGCCCCGGCCTAGAAAGCCAAGAATAACGGCCGAGTGGATTCGTGGTGCTGACCACACGACACCTCGTAATCTGCAGGCCTTCGGGCTGAGCAGCGGTCGCTTCGTAGGCCAAGGCCGTTCAGGGGCTGTAGTGCCATGGGGTTGGGTTTGGTTTATATTCCTCGAGATTCTCTGCGCGCTCATTCCAGGCAGCTGTGAAGATACAACTCTGAGTACTTACTTTCTTCGCTAAATGTGCAGTGTTGGTTCAAAAGGTTCTATTCCCACTTCAAAATTATTAGTTATTTTTAGTATTTCGTCCATGCATTGCAGTAGTTGAATTTTATTATTATTATTATTATTATTATTATTATTATTATTATTATTATTATTATTATTATGATTATTATAATTATTATTATTATTATTAAATCGTCTTTATTGTGGGAGTAATGCAGACCAGAAAGATGTTATTCCTTAAAAGTAGTACCATACCGGATCATGGGTACGTTCCATGTGTCTCTTATTGTACGTTTCCTCGAGTTTTTCCACACTATTCTTAGGGTGAAAATAGCGCCTTTCGAACAGGCACTCCTCAAGTACAAATATAGTACGTTGTCACCTATACATAGGTACCTCTGTAATGTGTTTTGTTCCTTCAAACGTGAGGTTAAGTTGACGCAACTGCTTCCAGGATGGAAACAGTGCATCGCGAAATATTTCATTAATTGGCTTTACGGCGCACCGGTACAGATAGATCTTATGTCTACAATGGGACAGGAAATGGCTAGTAGTGGGAAGGAATCGGCCATGGCATTAATTAAGGTACAGCCCAGCATTTGTCTGGTGTGAAAATGGGAAACCAGGGAAAACCATCTTCATAGCTGCCGACAGTGGGGTCGAATCCACTATCGCCTGGTTGCAAGCTCACAGCTGCGTACCCCTAACAGCACGGCTAACTCGCCCGGTGCGAAATATTTCTTTAACGTCCTTATGTACTCTAGATGTTTGTTTGTTATGCTTCCACTACAATTGAAGCACGTAAGTTTCTTGTTCACTGATAAGCTTGTGTGAAAGACAGCAAGGAACAACGCAGAACATTACATGGCAATGAGAACGAATACAACAGGTGGAAACTAACTGACAAAAGAATGAACTGAATGGAGTGCTACCAACAACTGAAATAGTTACGAAATTAAATCTAAAACTCAGTAATTGTTAAGTTTCTTTATTATTCGAGGAAGAACTGTCTTTTTTCCAAGAGCATATGTTTCAAAAACTAAACAACACATAGCATATTTAATGGTGCTCCCATCCACATCCCAATACTAATACAAATTCGACCGGATTACGAACTGCTTCCACTTTACGTTCCCGGCATCTTAGTCTAGATTGCACTCATTTCATTGCCTGATCAATGACTAATAGGCACGCTTATAAATTGCAGTTTACTATTCCTGATTAGGAGAACTACGTTAGGATATTCGACCCTCTGTTTGCACGTAAATCATTGAATTATCAAGGAGAAATGGTACGGAACATAATTCAAATTGATTGAAAATACACTGACTGATAGAGCAAATGCAACACCAAGAAGGAGTGGTTCGAAAGGGATGAAAGTTGGGAAAAAAACAGAGACGGCACGGACGAATAATTGATGTTTATTTCAAACCGATATGCAGGTTACACAATGCGCACGGCATCGACTCAGTAGGATGTAGGACCACCGCGAGCGGCGATGCACGCAGAAACACGTCGAGGTACAGAGTCAATAAGAGTGCGGATGGTGTCCTGAGGGATGGTTCTCCATTCTCTGTCAACCATTTGCCACAGTTGGTCGTCCGTACGAGGCTGGGGCAGAGTTTGCAAACGGCGTCCAATGAGATCCCACACGTGTTCGATTGGTGAGAGATCCGGAGAGTACGCTGGCCACGGAAGCATCTGTACACCTCGTAGAGCCTGTTGGGAGATGCGAGCAGTGTGTGGGCGTACATTATCCTGCTGAAACAGAGCATTGGGCAGCCCCTGAAGGTACGGGAGTGCCACCGGCCGCAGCACATGCTGCACGTAGCGGTGGGCATTTAACGTGCCTTGAATACGCACTAGAGGTGACGTGGAATCATACGCAATAGCGCCCCAAACCATGATGCCGCGTTGTCTAGCAGTAGGGCGCTCCACAGTTACTGCCGGATTTGACCTTTCTCCACGCCGACGCCACACTCGTCTGCGGTGACTATCACTGACAGAACAGAAGCGTGACTCATCGGAGAACACGACGTTCCGCCATTCCCTCATCCAAGTCGCTCTAGCCCGGCACCATGCCAGGCGTGCACGTCTATGCTGTGGAGTCAATGGTAGTCTTCTGAGCGGACGCCGGGAGTGCAGGCCTCCTTCAACCAATCGACGGGAAATTGTTCTGGTCGATATTGGAACAGCCAGGGTGTCTTGCACATGCTGAAGAATGGCGGTTGACGTGGCGTGCGGGGCTGCCACCGCTTGGCGGCGGATGCGCCGATCCTCGCGTGCTGACGTCACTCGGGCTGCGCCTGGACCCCTCGCACGTGCCACATGTCCCTGCGCCAACCATCTTCGCCACAGGCGCTGCACCGTGGACACATCCCTATGGGTATCGGCTGCGATTTGACGAAGCGACCAACATGCCCTTCTCAGCCCGATCACCATACCCCTCGTAAAGTCGTCTGTCTGCTGGAAATGCCTCCGTTGACGGCGGCCTGGCATTCTTAGCTATACACGTGTCCTGTGGCACACGACAACACGTTCTACAATGACTGTCGGCTGAGAAATCACGGTACGAAGTGGGCCATTCGCCAACGCCGTGTCCCATTTATCGTTCGCTACGTGCGCAGCACAGCGGCGCATTTCACATCATGAGCATACCTCAGTGACGTCAGTCTACCCTGCAATTGGCATAAAGTTCTGACCACTCCTTCTTGGTGTTGCATTTGCTCTGTCAGACAGTATATATTTGTCATTTTCTTGGTGTGTTCTAAGATATGTTTACAGTACCATTACGTTAATTTCAATTTTGTCAACAATGCAACTGATGATTTCATAAATCTACACTCGCAGATAATATGATTTTTACCAGGATATATACACATAAACATGGGTATTGAAGTATACAAAAAATATGTTATATTGTAATATTTATTACACAGGTATGTCTAGGGCTACACATGGCTTATACAAAATGTCAAAATGAATGGCCACCATGTGACTTATATTTCACTATCAAGCTGTGGATACAAGAGTTATAACGCGTGTCCCCTCTCAGTTAACAAATTTTGTGTCCGGCGTGCGAAGTTTTTAGAGTACCGTACAGATATCGTCTGAAATAAGTATTCTATGCCAGTATCCGTTGTTTAGAGAAGGGACATGTGCCATCTTGTGGATGACATCCAAGAAGGGGACTACATTTGCGACTCCTCCTATGCCTACATTGCGACTTCTCCTACGCCTACATGCTTATGGCTGTTCTATGCGCTAGCTAGCGGTTGGCTGTTCCAAGTACTCTGTGTTATCTCAGTGATAAAGTAGTTATTAACTATAGAAATTTACCAAATTGTGTGTGTGTGTGTGTGTGTGTGTGTGTGTGTGTGTGTGTGTGTGTGTGTGTGTTGTGTGTGTGTGTGTGTGTGTGTGTGTGATGTACATTTAGCTCCACAAATAATTGTGTTTAGTTTTTGTTTGCAGTAATCTGCGATTAGTGGTATATATTTCCTGTTTTCACACTGAGTAGTTCCGTAGGCGTTCGCTAAATTACCACCTGTAATTTTGGTCTGCGTGAAAGAAGAAATTTCTCTTTCTTTTTAATAGTATTATTAAAATACCAATAGGTTTGTTGATAAAATACTTACACAGACGGGATATTAAAAATAGTCATAACTTCGGCAGCGGTTATAGTCTATTTGTGCAGGCATTTGACAGGGTATTTCAAATAGCAGTTCAACGGTCCCACCTATCACGAAGGTAATAACTTCTTTAAATAACGCGATACTGTTGTAAAGTTTGTTTAAAGAAAGGATTTCAACAGAATAGACAGTTTTTCACTGGCGAAATAGTTAACAGTCGTAATTGCTATTGATTATTGTCGCTCTTCGTATTCAAATATCGGCATTGTTGGCTACAGTCATGAACAAAGGGTGTAGTGTATCAAGAAAATGTTAATAAAAATCAGCTGATTCTTGTATTCAGATCATTTGTAGTTCTGAGTAGGCAGTTAAAGTATCCGTAATTTACATTTCACACCCTTATGAGCGGTTAGCTAATAATCAAGTTCCTACATTCCGATAATTGTAATTCAAGTCCCTGGCGTAGTTTAGACAAAACTACATTTTAGAAATGACTGTAAACAACTTCATATCTTTCAGCATTTAAGGACACTTTTATTCTCCGATCCGCGGAGTAGGGAAAATAATAGTAATCCACCATCTCTAATAATCACATAACCACATTTCAGTTGAGAATTGTAGTGTAGATACGGTATATTAGATAGTATCTTGTCTGTTATATTCGTGTGTATTTTTGTGCAAACGGCAGGTTTAATTTATATTATAGCATAGGAGGATAAAGTAGTACTAATATTAATCTGTCCACGTGTTTAACTTTGTTGGTAATCTTTGAGAAACTACCGGTAGTTCTTGCGAATATCTAATTTAGGCCTAATTGGAATTTTCATTTCTATTTGTGCTCAGTAATAACCTAGGATACGTCTAAACGAAGCTTAAACATTATTGTAGTGTATTATAGTAACTTATTAGAAATTATATTGCCTATTCTATAATTTGGAGTAGTTTTGCGAATTTCTAACGTTAATGGTAATCTTCTTTTCAGTTTGTGCTTGGTAATAACTTGTTGTAAATAGAATACGTCTGAACGTACTGTAGTTTAAAATTATTGTAATATTACAGTATCTTATTATAAAATAGTGTGCTTATTCTATTACTGTGAAATATTTGTGTAGTATAGTACCGTTTCTGCGGTTATCTGTAGTAACTCCCTTGCTAGAATTCTGTTGCTGTAATTAGGGTGGACTTAACTGCGGTTAAGAATTGTGTAATTCTTGTGTATTATTCTCTGTTTCCAGTAATTAACAGCAATTTTCATCCTGTTAACGTGTTGGAGGAATAAAAATTGTACAATTAAGTAGTATTGTAATGTAGAGTAGTACTAACCTATATTAATTAACTTTTTGTCGTGTGATCTTTGTGAACTAACCTAGACATTTTTTTCCTTTCATGTTGATTTTGCAGAGAATAAGTTATCTTATTCTTCCTTTTCTTTTCTTTCCTTTTCATTGTTTTGTAAGGAATGGCTAAGGAGTGCGAGTGTAGGAACTGTGGGTGTGGCCAGGCATTAAGGAGTATGAGAGAGGAGTTGGAGAGCTTGAGGGAGATAATTAGGATTTTCTCAGAGGACAGGACAGAAAGTAGGCCTCCCTCAAACAACGTACAGTATACAATAGGTGTAAAAGAGGTATGGGAAGGAAAGGGTGGAATTGTAGAAGACAGGTGGTCTAATGTTTTAAGGGGAAGGAGATTGCAGGCTAAGGGCTCTATTCAGGATCAGAATTCAGGACAGGTGTCGGTGAGAAATCGATACGAGACACTGCAGATAGAACAACCGACGGGAGATGAAGAACAGGGAACTGTTGCCGAGAAGTGTGGAATTGGAGAAAGGGAAGAGGTAGGAAAGGGAAATATGGATTAGTGGATAGGAAAAGACAGGGGGAACAAGGGGATGGGATAGAGAAAAAGGAGGAGGAAATAGCTTTTGAAGCTGTCAGGAAAGATAAGACTGACCAAGAGGGGAGGGGATTAAATGAGGGGTTTTTTTTGCTAGGGGCTTTACGTCGCGCCGACACAGATAGGTTTTATGGCGACGATGGGATAGGAAAGGCCTAGGAGTTGGAAGGAAGCGGCCGTGGCCTTAATTAAGGTACAGCCCCAGCATTTGCCTGGTGTGAAAATGGGAAACCACGGAAAACCATTTTCAGGGCTGCCGATAGTGGGATTCGAACCTACTATCTCCCGGATGCAAGCTCACAGCCACGCGCCTCTACGCGCACGGCCAACTCGCCCGGTTTAAATGAGGTGGGTAAGGCTCTGGTCATGGGGGATTCCACCGTTAGACATGCCGGGAAAGTGTGTGGAGGAAAGGGTACCAGGGTAGAGTGTTATCCAGGAATTAGGTTAACGTTAAGGAAAGTAGAAGAGAAGGAGGAGGGGAAGGAGAAGGTTGTAGTGTTTCACGTTGGTACCAACAACGTAAGACAAGCAGGTATAAGTACCAACATAGTTGGAGATGTGTGGGACCTGGTAAATGCAGCACGGGTGTAGTTTAAGGAAGCGGAGATTGTTATCAGTGGAATACTGTGTAGGAAGGATACTGACTGGAAAGTGATTGGGGATTTAAATGAGACTATGGAGTGGATATGTGGGGAACTGGGAGTGAGATTTCTAGATCCTAATGGGTGGGTAGGAGATAGAGATCTGCGCTCAGATGGCCTTCAGTTAAACCGCAGTGGTACATATAAGTAAGCAAATTTGTTTAGAAGGGATATAGGGAGATACATTCAGGGAAACAGGGTGGCCTAGGGAGCGGTGTTAAGGGAAGAGGGAACTGGAAGTCAAGTAGGGATGATATAAAACGGTTAGTGTTAAACTGTAGAAGTATTGTAAAGAAAGGAATAGGATTCAGTAATGTAATAGGTATATATTTACCAGATATTGTAATAGGAGTTGAATCATGGCTGAGAAATGATATAATGGATGCAGAAATTTTCTCACGGAACTGGAGTATGTATCGTAGAGATAGGATAGGAATGGTAGGAGGGGGAGTATTCATTCTGGTGAAAGAAGAATTTGTAGGCTACGAAAAGTTAAAGATGACAAACACGAAATTCAGGGGTAAGGCTCATCTCTAAAGATAATGAGCAACTTGATGTCTTTGGAGTGTACAGACCAGGAAAGGGTAGCGCAGATGCTGATTCAGAATTATTTGATATGATAACCAGCTATGTGGGAAACGATAAGGAAAGGAACATGATTGTAGCGGGTGATCTCAATTTACCAAAAGTCAATTGGAAAGGTAATGCGTCCGACAGGAAGCATGACCAACAAATAGCAAATGAGTTAATATGGGAAGGACACCTGGTTCAGAAAGTGATGGAACCAACTAGAGGGAAGAATATTCTGGACGTGGTGCTGGTAAAACCAGATGAGCTCTATAGAGAAACCGAAGTAATAGATGGTATTAGTGATCACGAAGCTGTTTTTGTGGTAATTAAAAATAAATGTGAAGGAAAGGAAGATATCAAATTAGGACTATTAGGCAGTACCATATGGCTGATAAAACAGGCATGAGAGAGTTTTTAATAAGTAACTATGATCGGTGGAAATCGGTAAATAAAATGTAAAACAGACTCAAGGATCGTTAAAGTATGAAGGCTTTCACGGCCGGTGTCAATATAATAAAAATCGTCCGGGCTATTATGCCGTGGTCCACTCCTCTCGTTTCTTCCAGACGTTTCGACTACTGCTGCGGTAGTGACGTCCTGGCGTCGTGTAGGTACGCTCTTCTGTATCCCGCTGGCGACTGCGAAAGTTGTTTGGGAGGAGCTGTATTTATATGTCAGTGTGCGGCCTCCAATTGGTTCGCGCCGTGCAATCCGACATCTTATTGAATATCTGAAAGCACGACCTCCGATTGGGTTGCGCCGAGCTGTCTGATGTTGGGTTGGGTCTCTGAGCACACGACCTCTAACTGGTTCGCGCCGTGCAGTATGTCTCCAGGATGAATATATGAGTGCATGAATTCTGATTGGGTAGCGCCGAGCAGTCTGTCGTCTGACTGGATCTCGGAGTGCACGACCTCCGATTGGGTCGTGCCGAGCAATGGATCCTCTGGTTGGTTGAGTTTGATGTCCCTGACCTTAGTTAGCTTCGACCGTACGTTATATAAAGAGGTGTACCAGGCCTTGCTGAGTTTCAGTCCTTCCTCCTTTCTATTACTGTTATCCGGATATTTGTGTATTTCGATTGATTCCCTGTAGAGACGGGCGTGAAAGTGGGATGTCCGTCAGGCGAGTTTTGACACTTCTGCCAGTCGTGCCAATATAAACAGCTCCACACCTGCACGGTATCCTATAGACCCCAGTTGATGTTAGAGGGTCACGTGGATCTTTGGCAGAACGTAACATGTTTCGTAGCTGTCGGGTCGGCGGAAAAATGGTCTGAAAATCGTGACGTTCAAGGAGCCTTCAAATACGATCCGTGACGTCCTGAATATACGGCAGTTAAGTGATACCTTTCTTCCTGGGTCGTTCTCGTTTACTGTTAGCTGGCTGTCTTCTGGGGTGGAGTGCTCTCCTGACCTATTGTACCGTGTAGCCATTCGTTTGTAAGGCTAGATCAATATGCCGTAGTTCCTTCTCGATGTACTCTGCTTCACAGACACCAAGGGCGCGATCCACCAAGGTCTTCATCATGGCGCGCTTCTGGCCAGGATGGTGATTGGAATTTTTGTTTAAGTATCGATCTGTGTGTGTTGGTTTTCGGTATACTTGATGCCCTAGGGATCCATCATTATTCCTCTTCACTAGCACATCCAGAAAAGCTAATACCCCATCCTTTTCCTTCTCCACAGTGAATTGTATACGAGGATGAATACTGTTCAGATGTGTAAGAAAGCCGTCACGTGCCTCTTCTCCATGTCCCCATATCACAAAAGTATCATCCACATAGCGGAACCAACAGCTGGGCTTATTTACAGCAGTCTGCAGGGTTTCCTCTTCAAAGAACTCCATATAAAAATTAGCAATAACAGGGCTAAGTGGGCTTCCGATGGCAACACCGTCTGTCTGTTCATAAAATTCATGTTTCCATGGGATCGGTTTAAAGCAATTGTTGAGGAATGTAATAATAGGTTTGTACATTTAAAGGTGGTAAGGATCGGTAAAGATCCACTATATTATAACAGAGAAGTAAAGAGACTAAGAAGGTACAGGTGCAGGTTGGAAAGAAATAGAGTTAGAAATGGCTGTGGAAGTAAGAAGAAATTGAAAGAACATACTAGGAAATTGAATGTAGCAAAGAAGTCAGCTAAGGATAACATGATGACAAGCATAATTGGCGGCCATACAAATTTTAGTGAAAAATGGAAGAGTGCTTATTGGTACTTTAAGGCAGAAACAGGTTCCAAGAAGGACATTCCAGGAATCATTAATGAACAAGGGGAGTGTGTTGCGAAGATCTTAAAAAGGCAGAAGTATTCAGTCAGCAGTATGTAAAGATTATTGGTTACAAGGATAATGTCCGGATAGAGGTGGTGACTTATGCTAAAGAAGTGTTAACATTTACCTATGACAGCAATGACATTTACAGTAAGATACAAAAGTTGAAAACTAGAAAAGCAGCTGGAATTGATAATGTTTCGATAGTATACTAAGAACAATGGGTTGGGATATAGTACCATATCTGAAGTACTTGTCTGATTATTGTTTGCATGAAGGAACTTCACTAAATGAATGGAGAGTTGCTATAGTAGCCCCTGTGTATAAAGGAAAGTGTTATAGACATAAAGCTGAAAAATACAGGCCAGTAAGTTTGACATGCAATGTATGTAAGCTTTGGGAAAGCATTATTTTTGATTATATAAGACATGTTTGCGAAATTAATAACTGGTTTGATAGAAGGCAGTTTCGGTTTAAGAAAGGTTATTCCACTGAAGCCCATCTTATATGATTCCAGCAAGATATAGCAGATATCCTGGATTTAGGAGGTCAATTGGACTGTATCGCGATTCACCTGTCTAAGGAATTTGATAGGGTAGGTCATGGGAGACTACTGGCAAAAATGAGTGCAATTGTACTTGACAAAAGAGTGACTGAATGGGTGGCTCTGTTTCTACAAAATAGAACTCAGAGAATTGGAGTAGGTGAAGCTGTATCTGTCCCTGTAATAATTAAGAGGGGAATTCCTCAAGGGAGTATAATTGGACCTTTATGTTTTCTTATATATTTCAACGATATGTGTAAAGAAGTGGAATCAGAGAAAAGACTTTTTGCAAATGATGTTATTCTGTACAGAGTAATAAATCAGTTACAAGATTGTGAGAAATTGCAAAAGGACCTCGATAATGTTGTGAGATGGACAGTAGGCAATTGTATGATGACAAACGGGGATAAAAGTCAGGTTGTGAGTTTCACAAAAAGGCAAAGTCCTCTCAGTTTCAATTACTGCGTTAATGGGGTGAAAGTTTCCTTTGGGGATCATTGTAAATACCTAGGTATTAATATAAGGAAAGATCTTAATTGGGTTAATCACATAAATATGATTGTAAATAATGGGTACAGATCTCTGCACGTGGTTATGAGGGAATCAATCAATCAATCAATCAATCAATCAATCAATCAATCAATCAATCAATCAATCAATACTGATCTGCATTTAGGGCAGTCGCCTAGGCGGTAGATTCCCTATCTGTTGCTTTCCTAGCCTTTTCCTAAATGATTTCAAAGAAATTGGAAATTTATTGAACATCTCCCTTGGTAAGTTATTCCAATCCCTAACTCCCCTTCCTATAAATGAATATTTGCCCCAGCTTGCCCTCTTGAATTCCAACTTTATCTTCATATAGTGATCTTTCCTACTTTTATAAACGCCACTCAAACTTACTCGTCTACTAACGTCTTTCCACGCCATCTCTCCACTGACAGCTCGGAACATACCACTTAGTCGAGCAGCTCTCCTTCTTTCTCTCAATTCTTCCCTACCCAAACATTGCAATATTTTTGTAACGCTACCCTTTTGTCGGAAATCACCCAGAACAAATCGAGCTGCTTTTCTTTGGATTTTTTCCAGTTCTTGAATCAGGTAATCCTGGTGAGGGTCCCATACACTGGAACCATACTCTAGTTGGGGTCTTACCAGAGACTTATATGCACTCTCCTTTACATCCTTACTACAACCCCTAAACACCCTCATAACCATGTGCGGTGATCTGTACCCTTTATTTACAATCCCATTTATGTGATTACCCTAATGAAGATTTTTCCTTATATTAACACCTAGATACTTACAATGATCCCCAAAAGGAACTTTGACCCCATCAACGCAGTAATTAAAACTGAGAGGACTTTCCCTATTTGTGAAACTCACAACCTGACTTTTAACCCCGTTTATGAACATACCATTGCCTGCTGTCCATCTCACAACATTTTCGAGGTCACGTTGCAGTTGCTCACAATCTTGTAACTTATTTATCACCCTATAGAGAATAACATCATCCGCAAAAAGGCTTACCTCCGATTCCACTCCTTTACTCAATCATTTATATATATAAAAAAACATAAAGTTCCGATAATACTGCCTTGAGGAATTATTACAGGGTCAGGTAAAGCTTCACCTACTCTAATTCTCTGAGATCTATTTTCTAAAAATATAGCAACCCATTCAGTCACTCTTTTGTCTAGTCCAACTGCACTCATTTTTGCCAGTAGTCTCCCATGATCCACCCTATCAAATGCTTTAGACAGGTCAATCGCGATACAGTCCATTTGACCTCCAGAATCCAAGATATCTGCTATAACTTGCTGGAATCCTACAGTTGAGCTTCAATGGAATAACCTTTCCTAAAACCGAATTGCCTTCTATCGAACCAGTTATTAATTTCACAAACATGTCTAATATGATCAGAAAGAATGCCTTCCCGAAGCTTACATACAATGCATGTCAAACTTACTGGCCTGTAATTTTCAGCTTTATGTCTATCACCCTTTCTTTTATACACAGGAGCTACTATAGCAACTATAGCTCCTCCGACCAAACAATTATCAAATAAGCACTTCAGATATGGTACTATATCCCAACCCATTGTCTTTAGTATATCCCCAGAAATCTGATCAATTCCATCCGCTTTTCTAGTTTTCAATTTTTGTATCTTATTTTTAATGTCATTGTTATCATATGTAAATTTTAATACTTCATTGGCATTAGTCTCCTCCTCTATCTCGACATTATCCTTGTAACCAACAATCATTACATACTGCTGACTGAATACTTCTGCCTTTAGACGATCCTCACATACACACTCCCCTTGTTCATTAATTATTCCTGGAATGTCCTTCTTGGAACCTGTTTCTGCCTTAAAATACCTGTACATACCCTTCCATTTTCACTAAAATATTTATGACTGCCAATTATGCTTGCCATCATGTTATTCTTAGCTGCCTTCTTTGCTAGATTCAATTTCAATTTCAATTTCTTTCCAGTCTGCACCTCCTCCTTAGTCTCTTTATTTCTCTATAATAATAAGGTGGGTCTTTACCATTCCTTACCGCCCTTAAAGGTACAAACCTGTTTTCGCATTCCTCAACAATTTCTTTCAACCCATCCCATAGTCTGTTTACATTTTTATTTATCGTTTTCCACCGATCATAGTTACGTTTTAGAAACTGCCTCATGCCTGCTTTATCAGCCATATGGTACTGCCTAACAGTCCTACTTTTAAGACCTTCCTTTCTATCACATTTATTTTTAACTACCACAAAAACAGCTTCATGATCACTAATACCATCTATTACTTCAGTTTCCCCATAGAGCTCATTTGGTTTTATCAGCATGACATCCAGGATATTCTTCCCTCTGGTTGGTTCCATCACTTTCTGAATCAGCTGTCCTTCCCATATTAACTTATTTGCCATTTGTTGGTCATGCTTCCTGTCGTTCGCATTTCCTTCCCAACTGACATCTGGCAAATTCAGATCTCCCGCTACAATCACATTTCTTTCCATGTCGTTTCCCACATTGCTGACTATCCTATCAAATAATTCCGAATCCGCGTCACTGCTACCCTTTCCCGATCTGTACACTCCAAATATATCAAGTTGCCTATTATCTTCAGAAATGAGCCTTACACCTAGAATTTCATGTGTCTCATCTTTAACTTTTTCGTAGCTTACAAATTCTTCTTCAACAGGATGAACACTGCCCCTCCCACCATTCCTACCCTATCTCTACAATACACACTCCAGTGCTGTGAGAAAATTTCTGCATCCATTATATCATTTCTCAGCCATGATTCAACTCCTATTACAATATCTGGTAAATATATATCTATTAAATTACTTAATTCTATTCCTTTCTTTACAATACTTCTACAGTTCAACACTAACAATTTTATGTCATCCCTACTTGATTTCCAGTTCCTTGTTCCCTTATCACCGCTCCCTAGGCCATTCCGTTTCCCTGAATGTACCTCCCTAGTACCCTTCCAAACAAATTTCCTAACTTATACGTACCACTGCGGTTTAAATGAAGGCCATCCGAGCGCAGATCCCTATCTCCTACCCACCCATTAGGATCTAGAAATTTCACTCCCAGTTTCCCACATACCCACTCTATAGTCTCATTTAAATCCCCAATCACCCTCCAGTCAGTATCCCTCCTACACAGTATTCCACTAATAACAATCTCCGCTTTCTTAAACTTCACCCGTGCTGCATTTACCAGATCCCACACATCTCCAACTATGTTGGTACATATATCAGCTCCCCTTACGTTGTTGGTACCAACGTGAAACACTACCACCTTCTCCTTCCCCTCCTCCTTTTCTACTTTCCTCAACATCTGCCTCAACCTAATTCCTGGATAACATTCTACCCTGGTTCCCTTTCCTCCACACAATTTCCCCACGTGTCTAACGATGGAATCCCCCATGACCAGAGCCTCAACCCTACCCACCTCATTTGATCCCCTCCCCTCCTGGTCAGCCCTATCCTTTCTGATAACTGCAGAAGCTACTTCCTCCTCCCTTTTCTGATTCCCATGACCCTGTTCCACCTGTCTTTTCCTATCCTCTACTCTACATTTCCCTTTCCTACCTTTTCCCTTCCTCGTACTTCCACACACCTCAGCAACAGTTCCCTGTCCCTCATCTTCCCTTTGTTGTTCTACCTGGAGTGACTCGTACCGATTTCGCACAGACACCTGTCCTGAATTCTGATCCTGAATAGAGCCCTTATCCTGCAATCTCCTTCCCCTTAGAACATTAGACCACCTGTCTTCTACAACTCCTCTCTTTCCTTCCCCTCCCTCTTGTACACCTACTGTAACCTGTACATTGTTTGAGGGAATCCTATCTTCCTTCCTGTCTTCTGTGAGAATCCTCATTATCTCCCTCAAACGTTCCAACTCCTCCCTCATACCCCTCAATTCCTCGCCACACCCACAGTAAGTACACTCGCGCTCCTTAGCCATTCTATACGGAAAAAAATGAAATTAAAAATAAAATACCTGATTTGCAAAAAATAAATGAACCGAGGGATATATTGTATGGGATAGTACACAACAATAACGTAATTAATATACGACTACACTACAATACTACTTAGTCGTGCTCTATTTTTTTATCCTATAACCCCTAACAGGATAAAACTGCTGTTAATTACTGAATATCGAAAGTAATACACAAGAACTACAGAATTCCAAACTGCAATTAAGCCTATCCTAATTACAACAACAGTATTTTAGTAAGAGTTTCTACGGATACCTCTACTACACCAGTACTACAAAAATATTTTACAATAATAAAATAAGCACACTAAATTCTAATAGGATATTACTCGTATACTACTGTACAGTACACTACAGTAATTTTAAACTACTTTCAGACTATCCTAATTACGATACCGGTACCGTACCGTGTGTCACTACTAAGCACAACAGAAATGAATTTTGCAAGAACTACTGTACTCAAAGATTACCAACGAAGCTAAACGCTTAGACAAATTATTATTAGTATTACGGTCTAATAGATACACACGAAAGATAACACACGAATATAGCAGGCAAGATACGGCACTATCTAAATGTACTGTATCTATACTACACTGCGTTTGGTTAAATGCTTAAGTATCGAAAGGATTGCCGTACACGAAGAAAAACACGAATATAACAGGCAAGATACCATCTAATATATTATACCTTATCTTCACTACAATTCTACTGAAATGTGGTTATGTGATTATTACAGGTGGTGTATTACTATTATTTTCCCTACTCCACGGGACGGAGAATAAAAGTGTCCTTAATTAGGCCTACTGAAGAATACTAGGTTGTCTACAATAATTTCTCAAATATTTCTATCAAAACTACTCCTACTACTTCAGGGACTTGAGCTGCAATTACTGGGATATATGAACTTTATTATTATTAGCTAACCGCTCATAAGTACTGAAAGATCGAGGGAGCGAAATATAAATTACGGATACTTTAACTACCTACTCAGAAGTACAAATGAATGGAATACAAGGTCAGCTGATTTTTATTTATATTTACTTGACTACACTACACCCTTTTTCACGACTGTAGCCAACAATGCAATATTTGAACATGAGGAGCGACAATAATCAATAACAATACAACGACTGTTAACTATTACCGTGCAATCTCTTTAACTTCTTTTTAAATGGAAGTTTACAGGCGTATCGTGTTTTTTCAATGTAGTAAATTATTACCTTCGCGATAGTTTGAACGGATATCTATACGAAATACCGGAGAAGTTGCTGCAGAAGTTACGGTACTATTCCTTATGATAATCTGCCTTTGTAAGTATAACCAACGAACCTACAGATACTTACAAATATTTTTAAAGTTAATATTATTACCTAAAGTATTTCCTAAACCTAAATTCGAAACAAGGTACACCTAGCTAGCCTACTTTACCTAGAAAACGTAATTTACTGAAGACCAACTGAATTACTTGTTACAAAATTTAAATAAATATCACTACTCCCAATTTCTACCAACAAGCACTAAACACCACTATATAAAGAGCACTAAATGAATCAGATATACACAAAAATACGCTATTTCAATAGGTTTTCACTACTTTATCACTACAATAATGCAAGAGCTCTCTCAACAGCCAACAGTCAAGCGCATCCAACAATTTAGGGGTTGTGGTAAGGATGCAAAGGAGAGAGCATGTTTGTCTCTGGTGAGACCCCAACTGGAGTATGGTTCCAGTGTATGGGACCCTGACCAGGATTATTTGATTCAAGAAATGGAAGAAATCAATCAATCAATCAATCAATCAAGAAAAGCAGCTCGATTTGTTCTGGGCGATTACCGACAAAAGAGTAGCGTTACTAAAATGTTGCAAAGTTTGGGCTGGGAAGACTTGGGAGAAAGGAGACGAGCTGCACGACTAAGTGGTATGTTCCGAGCTGTCAGTGGAGAGATAGCGTGGGAGGACATCAGTAGACGAACAACTTTGAGTGGTGTCTTTAAAGGTAGGAAAGATCACAATATGAAGATAAAGTTGGAATTCAAGAGGACAAATTGGGGCAAATGTTCGTTTATAGGAAGGGGATTTAGGGATTGGAATAACTTTTCAAGGGAGATGTTCAATAAATTTCCAATTTCTTCACAATCATTTAAGGAAAGGCTAGGAAAACAACAGATAGGGAATCTGCCACCTGGGCGACTGCCCTAAATGCAGACCAGTATTTATTTATTGATTGATTGATTGATTGATTGATTGATTGATTGATTGATTGATTGATTGATTGATTGATTGATTGATTGATTGATTGATTGATTGATTGATTGATTGATTGATTGATTGATTGATTGATTGATTGATTGATTGATTGATTGATTGATTGATTGATTGATTGATTGATTGATTGATTGATTGATTGATTGATTGATTGATTGATTGATTGATTGATTGATTGATTGATTGATTGATTGATTGATTGATTGATTGATTGATTGATTGATTGATAATACCATATCATCGAAGAGATCACTTCTAGTACCGTCGTGGTTGAGAGATATGGAAGGATGAATTGTGCCGACGCATTTTGTACAATAATGAAACTGCGGACCCAGATGACAATTGAGTGCAAATTCGATAGGAACGGGGAGAATGAGAACATCATTACTCTGTTGAAAAAATGTAAACTCATTTTCCCTTTCGGTAGGGAGAATGTACGTGGGGAGGAAGTTAAATATATCACGCTGCCACTTGTGATACTACAGTGACTACAGTGATATGTTACAGCACAGGACCTTACAGTTTCACATGTTATCCTTCGTTGCACAGCAATGAGGGCTGTTTTCTATCTAAAAAATTAGCATAGAATTGTTCTTAATGCGTCTTTCAGGTGCCACAACAATATAGAGATATTATATGCTATAAGTACCTCCAGTTTCCTCAACCATCCAGAACATTATAGGCCCAGCTAGTATATCATCAATGGTCATTCAGGAGCCTGGAGATTTTAGAATACCAGGTAGAATAGTTACAAGGTTCTGTAACTATATTAATCATTCTTATCGTAGTTACAAGTCCACTAGGCTGACACTGGACACTTGAGGTAATCGGCAGAACTATCTATGTATCCAAATCCTTCAGCAAAACAAGAGTCTGCCACATCAGTGAATACTATGACGGTACTACTATATGTTGTTTGTAAATGTATTACCGTTACTTATAGTTTTGCTTAATGTTCACTGCTTCTTTAATGTGCTATACTTTACACGTTCATTATTTCATTACGCGTATAAAAATGTGCGAAAATTCCGTCAAAAGTACTCTACTTTTAAAAGAGTACTGACTTATTCTTTAAGTTGCGTGGCTTTTGAACAACTGATTGGATTTAAACGAGTCTTTTGGGGCAATTGAAATGAATTTTTAGCCTCTTAAAGCACCAGACATCATCATTATCATCATTGTAGAATACCCAATGCCTTATTTTCTTGTTAATTATTAAACCAACTCCTATATTTCCCCCGTTTTATTTTGTGTTGATAATTCTGTAGTCGTTTTACGAAAAATGCTGCTGTTCATGCCAAACTATATCTGATATTATATACACGTCTCATTTGAGATTCTCTAATCTACCACAACAATACAAACTACTAACAATCTATGCTCCGACTCACAGAAAGTGGGTATTCATCTTACTGATGATCACCCCTTCCCGTGTAATCCCCTCCCGGAGACCCCAATGTCGAACTATTTTACCTCTGGTATATTTTATCCGGGAAGAAGCCATCATCAGCACATAATTTATTCCTACAGAGAGAGCTGCAGGTCCTCGGGAGTTAGTTACGGCTGTAGTTTCCCATTGCATTCAGCTGTGTAGCAGTATTAAAATAGCAAAGAAGAATGCTGAAGGTGAGGTGGATAGATCGAATCACGAATCAAGAGATAATGAATCGAATAGGTGACAGGAAGACAATTCTGCTAAATTTGACCATAAGAAGCGATACCATATGACAGGACACATCTTAAGACACTCAGGACTTGATCAATTAGTTTCTGGGGGAAGTGTAGGTGGTAAGAATGGTAGGGGCAGACCAAGGCATGAATATTACAAACAGGTAAGATGAGATGTACTATATAGTAGGTATGTAGAAATTAAGAGTTTAGGACAGGATAGGATGGCATGGAAGACTGCATCATATGAGTTTATGGATTGATGACTCGAACAACAACAGCAACAACAAGGCGTTATTCCTGACGCCTGTTAACATGCAGTTGAATATTGGTTTCGGTAACTGATTGAATTAGTTATCGACAGCAGTAGCGTAGTAGTTTAATCTCTGGCAATCTATTTACGATATCAAAGTCAATTTATTTCTATTAAATTTATCAGATACCCAGAAAATAATTCTATATAGTAAGATACGGATTAATATATTCATTATAACCTTATAGTTGCTGTCTTTGGAGGGATCTTCCTCATTTTTTCATCTCTTGCTAGGAGTAGGGGTTCTCTAGAGATTCACACTCTTTCGAAAATTTCCAACATTACTGATGCGAGTATGATGTTTCCGTAGACTTACATGCGTTGGTACTGCGATGGGAACATTTCTGATCGTAATGTTCTAAACAATGTTTCATCACTCATCGTTCATATAAAATTAATCAACCTTACATTCTATTAAGTTCAATTCACAAGGTAGGTTTTAGAAGAATATCTGAATCTTGTAGAATAGCATTTTACAGTTAGGTAGGGAGAAGATGCAGGCATGCCAGTCAATAATGAGCGCACATTGAATTCACCACAGTAAATATCATGATTTGTTTTCATTGATAGGGTTAAGTGAGCTCTTAACCCAAATCGTAAGTTATCCTGCCATTGACTTTGCTCTGACGTTCGAAATGCCTCTTTATTGCCTTCCAGCCAATCGAGGAGACAAGGCTATTTATTATGAAAATAAGAATAATAGAAGCTGAACCCTTTTCGGGAGAATTTTAAAAGTGACTGGTATAAGAACTGACCATCTGCCAGTGGACAATCCTGTTTAGGACATGACTCAGCCAGAGTTAATTAAGTAGATCAGTAAGATGCTACCCTTTTATTGTCTATCGGTGCACGTTGTATTTAGAAGTTAACATTTCTCCACTTTTCACGATTTAGGGAAGACGAGGTGACACGTTTTGCAAGGGAATTATATTCTTTAATTCCAGATTACTTCATTCATTCCCTCACATAATCGTGAGTGAAGAAGGGCAGACCATGTACCATGTCATCCTGCGCTGCCCGCTTCATGCCTACTCCGGAAGCCCCAGCGACCTGTTTCAACTTTCAGAAAGTGCTGTAGAGTGGCTGAAAAACTTGGACCTGGACTTATGAATTGGTAGTCATAATCACCATACGATTAAATAAATAATCCTGAGTAGTATAATAATGACGATGAACTCGGAGACAGGGGAAGTTACTATTAGCGTTCTGTGCACAAATTTAAACCTTACAATGTGAAATTAAGACCTCCCAGCTTACCTAGTAAGTTCGTTTTCTTCAGAATATTCGTCTCCTTGTTGTTTTGGTCATCAGCCTATAGGCTGTTTAGGTGAAACTCTCAGGCGTTCCTTGCTTGTCCTAGCCTGCATTTTATGTCCTTAATTGATGCTGATGATATGATGATGATGTTTGTTGTCTAAAGGGCCTAACATCTAGGTCATCGGCCTCTCCTCCTTACTTCTGCCATTGGTAGTTATTGTACTACTCAAGTGATGATGATTGTTGTTTTAAGGGGCCTAACATCGAAGGTCATCGGCCCCTACTACTCAAGTAACAACACTCATCTACTTCCTTGGAAACTTCATTTCCTAATCTAACCCTTTCTGTATTTCTTGACTTCGTTCGACTGCATTCGATTATTTTTGTTTAGGTTTTATTTATTTTTATCTTTTACTTCTTCTCCAAGACTGTGCCATACCATTCAGTAATTTCTCCAGGTCTTCTCCATGCTCAGATCAAAAGAAATACAGAAGTTAAATATTAAATTCAAATGACTTATAGAAAGCGTAGTAGATTTGATTACAACAGCGTCACAATGAATGTGCAACATAATGTGATATGTTTTATTATTTATAAAATGTAACTGACATGCAATGATTTGCTTTGCAGATGAAAAGAGATGCTTGTGAAATTCGAAACTGTGCTTGCTTTTTACAGTCCTGTTGGGTTATTAAACAGAAAATGGAAGAGAGCAGGGAGAATAGTATTACCAAGAAATATGAGATAGGAAATCTAAGGAAGGTGAAAACAAAGAGGATAGATTTAGTTAGCAGGAAGGATATCCATGAGAATGTGTCGTATGTTCTATGACTGAGTTGAAGTCTTAGGAAATACTTCACAACGTGAGTGTTTCATTTCTTATCAAATATACGTCCAAGAAGTTTTTACGACATATATACTGTATATTTTAATTTTTATTTAAATCCTACTCCTTGACTGAATGGTTAGAGGACTGGTTTCGGGTCAGAGAATTCAAGGCCGAGGATTTTAGCTGCCTATAGGTAATTCATCCCGTTCGGCGATTGCTTGTTTGTGTTTGTCTTAATGCACTACTCCTTATCTGAACACAAAATATTACACAGCAAGGCACCAAAGAAACACAATAGTGAATACGTCCCTCCCCATAGAGTTGGCATCAGGAAGTGCATCTAGCATAAAACTGGGCCAGATTCGTATAAACTGGTTAAACTGGTATAGCAGAATTTAATGAATATCGGTATGTAAAGTGGGAAAATTACGTCATAAATAATTTTTCTCAAAAGGGTGAAATGGCAGTTTAGGAAAGGCCTAAAATTTAACTGTCGAATATCTCTGTCATTTGTGGCCCTATCGATAAAAGCTATGTAACAAAATGGAGAGTAGTTTACGATCATTTATGCTTTATACAGTTTTGCAGTACCGGTTACGATAACAGAGATATTCATACATTTTGACTGCTGGTGCTTAGTCTATATCAACGCCAGCATGGAAATAGTATTCACGTTGTCATTAGTCCATATCGGTACGTAAAAGTTTGAAGATGACTATCAAAATGAGAAAAATCGTGAAAGAACGATTTTTTGAAGAGTGAGACAGAAGAGAGTCGTAAAAGGATGCAGAAGGACTGGCGTTACATTGAGTGCTCCAATATCACGGAGTCTAAAAAAATGTGAAGGCCTACAATATCGAAATCCCATAAAATTGATCAACAATAACGTTACATTGACTATTGATTTTGTGATGTGCTTTGTCACTTCTGCTGCCACACGTCTCCGACGGATGACATAACTACTGCGTGCCACGCGAGCTGAGGGAGTTACCGACCCGAGTAGAGCAGCGTGCCTGCTTATTGGCGGGAAGTATCTGCTGATTTATTTATTTATTTATTTATTTATTTATTTATTTATTTATTTATTTATTTATTTATTTATTTAGCTTATGGTATAAGTTATGTCGTGCACAAATTGAGTAACATTATGAAAAACAACAAATATTTTACGAAGCAGAATAAATATGAACAGTCGAGGTAAAACATGAAGTAGAAATACAAAGGGACATGTGCAATACAGAAAAATAGAAAGAAAAAATACAAAAATACGAAAACACGGACATGATGTAAAATATAAGTATATACATAAATTAACAAATGAAAAATCAAAACTAAACTAGGATGTCCAAATGTTGCAGTCACTGAATAGCCGTTGTTTAAGCTGTAAAGAGGTCGTCGATACTTCCGCTGAAGGCCTTATGTGGGCATCTGAAGTTGGTCTGTCACATTGTCTGGAATTCATCGCCACAGTCATAGCTTCGAGAAGGTCGAAGGCCCCAAAAATGCATCGCAGAGCCACTTCTTCCATGCCCCGTGCGCACTCTGTTTAGTGGGGCCCAAACAATCCGCGGGAGAAGAAATCCAGTCGCGGGCTGCGTAAGGTGAACGATCGATCTCCATTTCTCGGGGGCCTCAGCAGTCCATTCTTCATTCCAAGTTCGCAGTCCTCAGTAGTTTTCTTTCATCAGTCCTTGAGCCAGCAGCAGGAGAGATGTCCGGATTTCAGTCGGGTTGATGCGATTTTTTTGGATGACTTTGTGAATTGAAAGTAATTTATTGATCTGTATTTTACTTGCTTCTCGGGATAGATTGTTCATGTGGCATATATCTGGAGGAAGGATGTTGCTGAGGACTGAAAGCCAGTGCAGTGGGGTTGTTTTAATGACACCGCTGATAATCCAGATTGTCTGATTCAGGACTATGTCAGTTTTCTTGGTGTGGGTGCTATTCAGACAGTCTGAAGAGCAGTATTCAGCTGTTGTATACAGCAGACTTAACGCAGACGTGCGGAATGTTGCCGCTGTTCCTGCCCATGTGCTGCCAGACAGGGATGAGGATTTAGGTCACTTTGTTTCTTAGCATGCCATTTTTCTGTTTCATATATGTTCTGACAAGTACTGTTACGTAACATACTCGGTCACCATAGTATTCCAGCTTTTCGATCCCTGTTATGCGGCACTGACACGAATGGGGAGTGTGCATTCGTAACGATAAACGGCAGAGCAGTCTGTGCGGCTGTATGTGTCCGGGTCATTCCAGCTCTGGAACTTGGCAGTGTTAGAAAGTCAGTCATTTGATCGAGCATTAATATTGATATCATTGTAATGATCTATGAAGAGTTGAGTTTAATATTTGTTCGTGTCCGTTACAGCTTCACGGGAAGTTGGATGGGTCGATTTTAATGAAACTGGGTGTTTTGGATTAGAGTAAGGTCGAGTAGGACCTTAGTTGTAAGTTGTTCAAAGAATATCAGTAGGACGGTGTCCTCTTCAGAATGGGCATAAAGCATAAAACTCGATGTCTTCCTCTTACGATTTCCTTTACACAAAAAAAGCTCACAGCTAATATATGTTTTATTACCTTTTCCGGTACAGTGAAAAATAAGGGAAATATCAGGGGCATAGAGGAATAGGCTATGCCTTTGCTGGCAGGACCTAGTGTTTACAGTGCACTCTGTCTTCTGGTATGGGCTAGAGTAATTTTGTTACTTTCATTTATCTGTCTCTGTCTTATCCTTGGCTTTGACAATATGAAAGTGACTGAGGTTTGAGCGATGCTAGTAATGCCATTCCTTATGCAGCCAGTCTCTGCTATGAATGGTGTGAAAATTTTGCTCATAGGGTCGGTTGCTGCATGCATTTCAGTGGGCTTGACAGACTGATATGTAATAGCAACTTCTGGCTCGGTGAGGATAGCAACGGGAAACTACCTCACTCCTCATTTTCCTAGTACGCCTCTTCAGTGATGCCTAGGCCATCTATGACAGCTGATGGCAGAGCTGTTGAGGATCCAACCAGCCTTAGGGCTGAAGATTGAACATACATACAGAGGAATAGGCAGTTGTGTTTATGTTTCGTAGATCTAGAGAAAGCATATGACAAATTGGCACGGAGGGATTCATTTAGGTGGAAATATAGTAAGCAGTCTGGCCTATGCTGACGACTTGGTCTTAATGGCAGATTCTGCCAAAAGCCTGCAGTCTAATATCTTGGAACTTGAAAATAGGTGCAATGAGCATGGTATGAAAATTAGCCTCTCGAAGACTAAATTGATGTCAGTAGGTTGGAAATTCAACAGAATTGAATGTCAGGTTGGTGATACAAAGCTAAAACAGGTAGATAATTTCAAGTATTTAGGTTTTGTATTCTTCCAGGATGGTAATATAGTAAGTGAGATTGAATCAAGGTATAGTAAAGCTAATGAAGTGAGCTCGCAGTTGTGATCAACAGTATTCTGTAAGAAGGAAGGCTCTCAGACGAAGCTATCTTTACATCGGTCATTTTTCAGACCAACTTTGCTTTATGGGAGCGAAAGCTGGGTGGACTCAGGATATCTTATTCATAAGTTAGAAGAAACAGACATGAAAGGAGCGAGAATGATTGGTGGTACAAACAGGTGGGAACAATGGAAGGAGGGTACGCAGAATGAGGAAATAAAAGCTAATTTAGGAATAAACTCGATGGATGAAGCAGTACGCATAAGCCGGCTGGGTCATGTGAGGTGAATGGAGGAGGATAGGTTACCTAGGAGAATAATGGACTCTGCTTTGGAACGTAAGAGAGGTAGATGGAGACCAAGACGACGAAGGTTAGACTCAGTTTCTAACGATTTAAAGATAAGAGGTATAGTACTAAATGAGGCCACAGCATTAGTTGCAAATAGAGGATTTTGGCGACGTTTAGTAAATTCACAGAGGCTTGCAGACTGAACGCTGAAAGGCATAAGAGTCTATAATAATAATGTATGTATGTATGTATGTATGTATGTATGTATGTATGTATGTATGTATGTATGTATGTATGTATGTATGTATGTATCAGGGGCAGCCATGTGAAAGTTTAAGTCCTAAAGCCAGTAACTAAATCTATAGACTGTGAGGAGAGTTGCTATGGAGAATTTTGCGGCAACGTTTTAAAGGCTTTGAACATCTGTCTGTATTATTTTAATATTAACCCGATAATCGGCTTTCTTTTATACCGAAAAGAAGAGAAAAATAAAACTGCAAAGGGCCACAGTGAGCAAGGTAGCGAGTACGTCACGTCGAGCAGTCAAGGGAGAGTCATGCCCATTTATGTGACTCAGAATCTGGGGAACAGTATGAGGGGTGGGCAAAAATCAAATCATACACATGGTAAATTATTGTCCGATCAACGACGGATACTACAGCTAGTTAGTTATTAATTACAATAAATGAATAGTCCTCACCACTTTCTGGACATCCGTGTGTGTAAGAAAAGGATATTATAGTCCTTCATTTGTTAATTCATTCATTCATTCATTCATTCATTCATTCATTCATTCATTCATTCATTCATTCATTCATAACGACGTGTTATACAGTGTGGTGCATATATCAACACCTTTAAATTCACCGAATTATGGTCACTAATCTCATATCCTGTATGCTTTTCATTTATTCCCTCTAGAGAAGAAATGTGATATCGTAATATTTCAACGAGAATCTGAAGTGGTTAATACGTATGAACGATTACGTTGTGTCATTTGCTCATTGTATAAGGTGGAATGGTTGAGTAAGTTGTCGAGATGCCTGATATGCCTTTCCATTATTTCTGTAAAGTATTCTATGAAGTAGTTTAGGAAGGCATAGGCCCTGGTACATCAGGTTATAAAATCTGTAATACTGAAAGAATGGCTGAGTTGTGACATAAGGAACAGCTGTCCGAGGGAATGTTCTCGTCTCTACTCCTCCGTGTATGTGTGAGGGGGACAGCGAGAGAGGGAAGCAAGGTCAAGTGACGTCAGCGCCACATGTATATCACCTCCCCGTGGAATCGTCTAAAAATGATTTTCATAACTTCTAAATGACTTGACAGATAAAATTGATACAAACACCAACATGTAGCACACATTTCAAATGCACAAAGTTCAAAATTTGAGGTCAATCCACCTAGTAATTTAGAAGATATGACGAGTAGAATTTCGAAATGCATAACCACCCCTCTGTCGCCTGACCCAGTGAGCTCGCTTCCAGCAGAATATTCAATACGTCAACGACTCAGGGGTATAGTCAGTTGAAATCTACAAGTCGATCATGGCTAGATGTCGTACTGATCCATCGCGCTTCGCGACGGATGTGTAAATCACAGTCTAAAACTTTGAATTTGTGCGAAATCGTAGTAAGTGAAGTTTCAACCGCGTCGTGGACGTGTGAAATGTTATAAAGTTCTATCAAACCGAGTTTCGCCGTATAAGAGTTACGAATTTCTTGAACAAGTGATCTTGCTATAGAGACTGTGCATTTAGGTAGAACTGAGAATACCAGTGTTTAATTTACCATTCGACAGTATTATTGTCTTTGTTAATTCCTCACATACATGAACTCTATCGTGATCATTTACAGTGACATGCATAATAGGAAATTGTGCGTGATAAATTAAACCTTCAATTAGTGATTATTTCATTAGTCTTGAGACACATTTCTCGTATACAATTACGATTGTAAACTATTTGCAGTACTATTCCACTGAAATATTCAGTAATTAATAGGACTGAGGGTGGCTAATTTCACGTTTTTTCTTGAACATTCGATTAGTGTCATAAGAAAAGAACTGAATATTAAGGACATTTTACGGTGATGTTAGGTCATACGAACTCCTGTTATGAGAACTCATCCATAAAAACCACTTAATCAATGATTATTAGGATTCAAGAGACTGTTCTAGAAGTGACGTTAATTGCATTTACTCGAGTATTTAATGGACTGTGATAGTTATTCTTATACTGAATTTCGACATAATCTGTGATTATTATGAACTGTTCTACTGTCTCATTTCATGTCTTATAAACTGTGTGGTAAAAGACTGTGCTTTCGACTTAAGAACCGACATCATTTGATTACCCCAGTAATTTGATTTATAATTCGAACTGTGACATAGGCTGTGCTATTCCAAGTCACATATTTAATGTCATAGGACAAAAGTGATAGTATAAACTGTGCCTTAGGACTTATGTCAGTGTGAAATACAACTCATTAATGATAATTAATAGTCCTACAACTCACTGTATAGTGAAAATTGAACTTTCCCGTGTTTCAATATTTCTTTTAAAACACCGGAAATCTCGGCGAAGTGTCGTAATATCACACTACGTAGAAGGTCATATCCAGCGTGGGATTATTCGTGGTGTCTTCGAGGGACATTCGTGGTATCCAGCGAGGGATTAATCGTGGTATCGACGAGGGATTAAACGTGGTGTCGTCGTGGGATGGAACGTGGGACGCTGCTGGTGCTGAGTTCGAGTTCAGGCTGTTCGCTGCAGAAGCTCCAGTTACCAAGCTGCAGAGCAGTACTTCATCCATTCTTATGAGCAGAACACAGGTGATATAAGTGTATTTTACCTTTTCTTAAGTGAGTAACTACAATTAGACAATAACTGACCTTTCAATAATGCACTCAATCATTCAAAAGTGCTACGTTGGTCAAATGAAAAGTGCTTCGTAACTTTTAATCGTGTGAATTCTGCTTGTAGAAATTGTAGTAGACTTCAAGTCATATTCCAATGAACTTTAGGTTTCTCTTTACAAGTTGTGTAAACTGAAATCATTTCACAATAACTAGATGAACTGTAGGGCTTGTCATACAACAAGTGCACATTTAACAATCTTGTATATTTGTTTGGGTGAACTATAGGATTTCTTCAGCAAGTGATTGAAAATATTTCATTTGAACTATAAGATTGCTAAAGCAAGTGTCAGTTAATATTATGTTTAATAATTTTAGAAAGACTTTAAGTTTTCACCACGAGTGATGGACTTAATTTGCGATTTAATAATATTGGTAAATCAACAAGTGGTTGAATGAAGTTCTATGATCAGAGTATTATTTTGAATTTGAGTTTATATGAGAGATCCTAGATGAACTTTAGGGTGTATTGAGATATTAGAAAACTGGTATTTACTCTGAACATAATTAATATCGAGTGGATGTATCAGATTATAACGGCGCATATATTTCATTTATCTAATTGCAGTCTGAAGAGATCAATTGGAAATTTAATTTTGATGAATTAGAAGCAGGGTGATGTGCTTGAGATTATCAATAAACATTGTGAAACGTTTTAATTGCCATCTATTATTCGCCCTGCGAAATCATCCTTCTCTGTACCGACTCCCATCACAACCGCACACTACCTGAGATCCTTCCCATGCTCTGGCCCCATAACCATTTCCCAGTACAATAAACACCTTTAAATTCATCGAATTAAGGTCACTAACCTCATATCTTGTGTGCTCTTCATTTATTCCCTCTAGAGAAGAAATATGATATAGTAATATTTCAACGAGAATCTGAAGTATGAACGATTACGTTATGTGTCATTTGCTCATTTTATCAGGTAGAATGGTTGAGTAAGTTTGTCCAGATGCCTGATGTGCCTTTCCATTAATGCTATAAAGTATTCTATGGAAGTAGTTTAGGTGACTGTGACGGCCGACTAAAATGCTGGAAGTCAGAACTATGCTCCACACACCATTCTGCTGACGACGTTCCATGTGCCAGAGAGTAGTATAATATACGGGTTCTGCCGCCACCTCCACCTCAGGCTCCCAGTGGCCACCTCCACCTCAGCCAGAGGCCTCCCAATGGCCACCTCCACTTCCACCTCAGCCAGAGGCCTCCCAGTGGCCACCTCCACCTCCACCTCAGCCAGAGGCCTCCCAGATGCCTCCTCCACCTCCCGCGGGAAATTTGAATTTGTAAACAAAGCCACGTGCTTTTTGACAGACAACAACGCATCGCAAACCTCAGTACTGCCATCTTGACGGGCCTAAACCTCAGTAGTGCCAACTTAACCTAACTAGCGCGAGGTAAAAAAAGCCACGTGCTTTTTGACAGCCACGTGCTTTTTGACAGATTTGTAAACAAAGCCACGTGCTTTTTGACAGCTCTCATCAACAACAACGCATCGCAAACCTCAGTACTACCATCTTGACGGGCCTAAACCTTAGTGGTACCAACTTAACCTAACTAGCATGAGGTCAAGAAAGCCACGTGTTTTTTTGACAGCCACGTGCTTTTTGACAGATTTGTAAACAAAGCCACGTGCTTTTTGACAGCTCTCATCAACAACAACGCATCGCAAACATCAGTACTACCATCTTGACGGGCCTAAACCTTAGTGGTACCAACTTAACCTAACTAGCATGAGGTAAACAAAGCCACGTGTTTTTTTGACAGCTGTCATCGACAACAACGCATCGCTAACCCCAGTACTGCCATCTTGACGGGCCTAAACCTCAGTAGTACCAACTTAACCTAACTAGCGCGAGATAAACAAAGCCACGTGCTTTTTGACAGCCACGTGCTTTTTTGACAGCTGTCATCCGCCATCTTTAAACCACAGAGCACTGTGCTGCCCTCTTGCGTCACCTGTCATCGGCAGTGCTGCCATCTTGACGGGCCTAAACCTTAGTGCTACCAACTTAACCTCACTAGCTCGAGATAAACAAATCCACGTGCTTTTTGACAGCCACGTGCTTTTTTGATAGCTGTCATCCACCATCTTTAATCTATAGAGCACAGTGCTGCCCTCTTTAGCTACTTACCTTTGAAATGTGGTGGCGGATAATTTGAAAAATGCTTTTCGACAAGCAGCCATCTTTAATCCAGAGAGAACAGTGCTGCCCTCTATGTGGTGGCGGCAAATTGAAAAATTCCACGTGCTCTTGTTTGAAAACAAACTCACGTGCTTTTTTGACAGCTGTCATCTGCCATCTTTAATCTATAGAGCACAGTGCTGCCCTCTTTAGTTTGAAACGTGGTGGCGGTAAATTCCACGTGCTCTTGTTTGGAAACAAAGCCATGTGCAGCTGTCATCCGCCATCTGTAATCAACAGAGCACCGTGCTGCTATCATGCGGGCAATTTCATCACCTGTCATCCGCCATCTTTAATCCACAGAACACCGTGCTGCCCTCTTTATGGCTACTACCTTAAGTATGTAGTAGCGGGCAATTTGAAAAGTTCTGTTAGCTATCATCCACCATCTTTAATCAAGAGAGCACCGTGCTGCCCTCTTTAGTTTGAAATGTGGTGGCGGCAAATTCCACATGCTCTTGTTTGGTAAACATAGCTACGTGCTTTTTTGACAGCTATCATCCGCCATCTTTGAGCACCGTGCTGCCCTCTTTATCGCAGTAGATGTAAATTCGTCACCTGTCATACGCAGTGCTGCTATCTTTAGCTAGATACCTTTGAAATGTGGTGGTGGATAATTTAAAAAGAAAAATTCTACAGCAGTCCTCTCTCAACGCTAATTGCATAAGATGGCGGCTATACATGACTCCTTAAGGGTGCTTACGCAAGATGGCTGCTATACACAGGTTCTTATGAGACGCCCTTGGGATGCTTGCGCAAGATGGTGGTTATACAAGGCTCCTTATGAGACGCCCTAGTGATGCTTGTGCAAGATGGCGGTTGCTCTTATGAGGCGGCTTAAGGGTCCTTGCACAAGATGGCTAGAGACGCCCTAAGGATACTTGCGCAAGATGGCGGACACAAGATGGCGGCTATACACGTCTCCTTATGAGACGCCTTAAGGGTGCTTGCGCAAGATGGCTGCTGCTCTTAGCTTAGAGACTAACGTGTCGTGCTAGTTCGATTCATTAAATTTAGGGCTTAAATGCAAAATGTTAAATATCTCGAAAGCAGTGCATCGTAGAGCAAAACGGACAAAAAATTTTCTGCCCAATACCTCGGTTCGCAGTACGAGGATCAAGTAAAACATAGTCTAATGATGAGATCGACGGTTCGATCCTTACTTAGGCCCTTTGGCATTGGCAGCTATCTATTTCTACAAGATGGTGACTATACATAGCTTCTTATGAGACAGCTTAAGAGCGCTTGCACAAGATGGTGGCTGCTCTGATGAAGAAAGTTAGCTTTGCATCGTGCAGGTATCTTTACAGCACTAAACCTCATACCTTTGAAATGTGGTAGCAGGTAATTTGAAAAATTCGACGTGCTTTTTCTTCACAGCAGCTATCTTTAAACAATAGCGGCTATACATAAGCTGTTAAGGCCTCCTCTTATGTCAAGGTATAGCTCTATCGAACAAGTTTAAACCTGCATCGGGATAGCTAGAGTAAGCATGTGCTGCAGTGATGACGTCATTATGCATGTTTAGACTTGCAAATCACTAATGAAACATAACAAGTCTAGAATCGAACACCGCACTCTATGCCGTTAACTTTATCATGTGATCGGAACATTGATTGAAGTGTTTAGAACACTAAATAGGTGATCAAGACTATAATAGAACACTGTACTCGATACAACATGTGTTTAGAACATGTCAGGGGATACCTTTGTTCTAAGAAGATTAGATTACCGCACATTCCTTGGCTAAAGGGCTAATGGGCTAAAGGGCTAATGGGCTAAAGGGCTAAAGGGCTAAAGGGCTAATGGGCTAAAGGGCTAGGGCGCCTCTCCTCTCTTTATCCGGGCTTGAGACCGGCTCTACAACTAGAGGCGGAGTTAACACCCTAAGGAAGGGAGAATGTTGGGAAATAATCTATACGAATATAGCTACTCGATCGACTATATACTACAGATGGATGACTTAGGTGAGGGTAAGCGCTTACTTAATAATACCAACACGACGTAATTCATGCTCTATTTCAAAAATATCTTCTTTGTACTGTGTGTAACCAGCATCATGATAGGCTCTTAGCAGTTGTAAACGTTTTACCAGTACGTTGGGGTCTTTACAGTAGCTTATATCTACATAGGGTAACAGAGGCTTGTTGTGAACTTTGAGTCTATATGCAGACAGTTGATGTGCAGGGACTTGTTTTGATATAATACGTGCTTCAGCAGTAGCGTTTCTAGGTACAAACATAACTTGTTTCGATAGCGATGAAGCGTTGACATTTCCTTCTTCTTTACCTTGCATCTCTTCTTGAGATGTTTGCACTTCGACAGAACGTGTAGTAGGCTTAGGAAATGAAGTAAAATCATCAAGCTGTAATGGCAATGAATTTTCTTCTTCTTCTACTTTCCCTTTACTACTGTTTTGATCAACATCATTATCCTTATTATCATAATCATGATCTTGCCTCTCTTTATCTTGAAGTTTGTGCTCAGTAACAGAACTTGCAGCAGGCCTAGACAGCAAGGGAGAATTAAAAATCTCTCGCAGAGGTGTACTTTTTAAACATAAATCAGTGGTTGAGCTCTTTGTATTTTGTTCCCGATGAAGCTACATTACACGCGGCTTCATGACGTTGAGCGTTGTATGCGTTCTTGAACTCTCTTCTACAATGTTTGCATTGAAAAATCATCCTACATGATATCTCATGACGTCTCCTGTGATAGCTTCGGGAAAATGCTTTTCCACACTCTTCGCAAATATACCTAGAAATAGGTTTTTCCATGACGGACTTTTATCTTCTGCTAACAGATTCTTCTTTAAATCTACTCGACATTTGTTACTCTCTACTTCGATGATGCGAACAGCTTAGCGATTAATAGTAAACTAACACAAAAGCGTATAACCAAGGTAGCAACAGTAAGGTTTAAGCCCATCAAGATGGCAAGAGTGAGGTTAGCGACGTTCTGCTGTTGGATTTTAAATTCCGCGCTGTAACATGCATAAGGTGGCAGCCTTGAGGTTTACTGCCGTAAAGATGGCAGCAGTGAGGTTAGCGACGCTCTATTGTCCTTCAAAGTGAGGTTAGGGTTCGTCAAGAAGACAGCTGTCAAAAAAGCACGTGGTTATGTTTACCAAACAAGAGCACGTGGTCGTAACGTCACGGTCACGTAGTATGCTGCTTCAGCATGCAATGTTCAATGTCTACACCTACGTAGCAAACACTCTGCTATGTTCACAAAATGTTTACTCACAACTATTTTTTATGCTTTAAGTTCGTGCACATAGGTTATGTTAAGATAGCAGCACACGTACAAGTGATGGTCACGTGCTCTAGTAGAAGATGCATGCATTATCAAAAGGTGATACGTACACGCTTTTAAACCTTGCTATTCTTACTGCTACTATGTTCGCAAGATTTTCAAAGATCACTATTCTTTGTGCTTTAAGTTCGTTCGCATAGGTCATGCTAAAGTAGCAGAGCAAACACATGCGAACGTTGTACATTCTAGCGGAATGTGTTTAGTACGATAGTTGATGCATGCAAAATCGATAGGTGTTGTGTACACGCTTTGAAACTTAACTATTCTTCGTGCTTTAAATCCGTGCACATAGGTTATGCTAAGATAGCAGCACACTCTAGCGGGAGAAGTTTAGTACTCTAGTTGATGCATGTATAATCGATAGGCAATGCGTACACGCTTTTAAAACATTGCTATTCTTACAGCTGCTGCTATGTTCACAAGATTTTTATACATCGCTATTCTTTATGCTTTAAGTTCATGCGTATAAGTTATACTAAGTTAGCAGCATACTTATAAGGTTGTTGCATGCTCTAGTGGAAAAGTTTAGTAAGAAAGACGATGCATGCAAAATCGATAGGTGATGTGTACACGCTTTGAACTTGGGTATTTTTTGTGCTTTAACTTCGTGCACATAGGTTATGTTAAGATTGCAGCACACACAAGCGATGATCGCACGCTGTTGTGACAGAAGTTTAGTACAAGAGTTAATGCGTGCAAAATTGACTCGTGTTGTGTACACGCTATTCTTTGTGCTTTAAGTTCACGCACATAGGTAGCAGCGCACAATTGCGAACGTTGTACACTCTAGCGGTAGAAGTTTAGTACGATAGTTGATGCATGCAAAATTGATAGGTGATGTGTACACGCTTTGGAGCATAGCTATTCTTTGTGCTTTAACTTTATACACATACGTTAGCAATACACATATGCGATCGTTGTACACTCTGGCGGTAAAAAATAGTCGATGCATGCAAAATCAATAGGTGATGTGTACACGCTGTTAAACATCGTTATTTTTGTGCTTTAAGTTCGTGCGTATAGGCTATGCTAAGATAGGAGTACAATCTAGCGGAAGAAGTTCAGGGTGATCTGTACACGCTTTGAAACATGATTATTCTTTGTACTTTAAGTTCATGCACATAGGTTATGCTAAGATAGCAGCACAATCTAGAGGATGAAGTTTAGTACGAGAGTCGATGCTTGCAAAATCGATAAGTAATATGTACACGCTTTGAAACATGGCTATTCTTTGTACTTTAAGTTCATGGGTATAGGTTATGCTAAGATAGCAGCGCAATCTAGCGCAAGAAGTTTAGTACGAGACTCGATGAATGCGAAATCGATAGGTGTTGTGTACACGCTTTGAAACATGGCTATTCTTTGTACTTTACGTTCATGCTAAGATACCTGCACAATCTACCTGAAGAAGTTCAGTACGAGATTCGATACATGCAAAATCGATAGTTGATGCGTACACGCTTTGAAACATGACTATTCATTGCACTTTAAGGTCATGCGTATAGGTTATGCTAAGATAGCAGCACGATCTAGCGGAAGAAGTTTAGTACGAGAGTCGATGCATGTAAAATCGATAGGTGATGTCTACACGCTTTAAAACATGGCTATTCATACTGCTGCTCTGTTCCTAAGATTTTTAAACATAGCTAATCCTAATGCTGCTCTTAACGACGTAGAGCTAAGGATTGATGAAGTGACCGTGACGTCACGACCATGTGCTCTTGTTTGGTAAACATAACCACGTGCTTTTTTGACAGCTGTCTTCTTGACGAACCCTAACCTCACTTTGAAGGACAATAGAGCGTCGCTAACCTCACTGCTGCCATCTTTACGGCAGTAAACCTCAAGGCTGCCACCTTATGCATGTTACAGCGCGGAATTTAAAATCCAACAGCAGAACGTCGCTAACCTCACTCTTGCCATCTTGATGGGCTTAAACCTTACTGTTGCTACCTTGGTTATACGCTTTTGTGTTAGTTTACTATTAATCGCTAAGCTGTTCGCATCATCGAAGTAGAGAGTAACAAATGTCGAGTAGATTTAAAGAAGAATCTGTTAGCAGAAGATAAAAGTCCGTCATGGAAAAACCTATTTCTAGGTATATTTGCGAAGAGTGTGGAAAAGCATTTTCCCGAAGCTATCACAGGAGACGTCATGAGATATCATGTAGGATGATTTTTCAATGCAAACATTGTAGAAGAGAGTTCAAGAACGCATACAACGCTCAACGTCATGAAGCCGCGTGTAATGTAGCTTCATCGGGAACAAAATACAAAGAGCTCAACCACTGATTTATGTTTAAAAAGTACACCTCTGCGAGAGATTTTTAATTCTCCCTTGCTGTCTAGGCCTGCTGCAAGTTCTGTTACTGAGCACAAACTTCAAGATAAAGAGAGGCAAGATCATGATTATGATAATAAGGATAATGATGTTGATCAAAACAGTAGTAAAGGGAAAGTAGAAGAAGAAGAACATTCATTGCCATTACAGCTTGATGATTTTACTTCATTTCCTAAGCCTACTACACGTTCTGTCGAAGTGCAAACATCTCAAGAAGAGATGCAAGGTAAAGAAGAAGGAAATTTCAACGCTTCATCGCTATCGAAACAAGTTATGTTTGTACCTAGAAACGCTACTGCTGAAGCACGTATTATATCAAAACAAGTCCCTGCACATCAACTGTCTGCATATAGACTCAAAGTTCACAACAAGCCTCTGTTACCCTATGTAGATATAAGCTACTGTAAAGACCCCAACGTACTGGTAAAACGTTTACAACTGCTAAGAGCCTATCATGATGCTGGTTACACACAGTACAAAGAAGATATTTTTGAAATAGAGCATGAATTACGTCGTGTTGGTATTATTAAGTAAGCGCTTACCCTCACCTAAGTCATCCATCTGTAGTATATAGTCGATCGAGTAGCTATATTCGTATAGATTATTTCCCAACATTCTCCCTTCCTTAGGGTGTTAACTCCGCCTCTAGTTGTAGAGCCGGTCTCAAGCCCGGATAAAGAGAGGAGAGGCGCCCTAGCCCTTTAGCCCATTAGCCCATTAGCCCTTTAGCCCTTTAGCCCTTTAGCCCTTTAGCCCATTAGCCCTTTAGCCAAGGAATGTGCGGTAATCTAATCTTCTTAGAACAAAGGTATCCCCTGACATGTTCTAAACACATGTTGTATCGAGTACAGTGTTCTATTGTAGTCTTGATCACCTATTTAGTGTTCTAAACACTTCAATCAATGTTCCGATCACATGATAAAGTTAACGGCATAGAGTGCGGTGTTCGATTCTAGTCTTGTTATGTTTCTTTAGTGATTTGCAAGTCTAAACATGCATAATGACGTCATCACTGCAGCACATGCTTACTCTAGCTATCCCGATGCAGGTTTAAACTTGTTCGATAGAGCTATACCTTGACATAAGAGGAGGCCTTAACAGCTTATGTATAGCCGCTATTGTTTAAAGATAGCTGCTGTGAAGAAAAAGCACGTCGAATTTTTCAAATTACCTGCTACCACATTTCAAAGGTATGAGGTTTAGTGCTGTAAAGATACCTGCACGATGCAAAGCTAACTTTCTTCATCAGAGCAGCCACCATCTTGTGCAAGCGCTCTTAAGCTGTCTCATAAGAAGCTATGTATAGTCACCATCTTGTAGAAATAGATAGCTGCCAATGCCAAAGGGCCTAAGTAAGGATCGAACCGTCGATCTCATCATTAGACTATGTTTTACTTGATCCTCGTACTGCGAACCGAGGTATTGGGCAGAAAATTTTTTGTCCGTTTTGCTCTACGATGCACTGCTTTCGAGATATTTAACATTTTGCATTTAAGCCCTAAATTTAATGAATCGAACTAGCACGACACGTTAGTCTCTAAGCTAAGAGCAGCAGCCATCTTGCGCAAGCACCCTTAAGGCGTCTCATAAGGAGACGTGTATAGCCGCCATCTTGTGTCCGCCATCTTGCGCAAGTATCCTTAGGGCGTCTCTAGCCATCTTGTGCAAGGACCCTTAAGCCGCCTCATAAGAGCAACCGCCATCTTGCACAAGCATCACTAGGGCGTCTCATAAGGAGCCTTGTATAACCACCATCTTGCGCAAGCATCCCAAGGGCGTCTCATAAGAACCTGTGTATAGCAGCCATCTTGCGTAAGCACCCTTAAGGAGTCATGTATAGCCGCCATCTTATGCAATTAGCGTTGAGAGAGGACTGCTGTAGAATTTTTCTTTTTAAATTATCCACCACCACATTTCAAAGGTATCTAGCTAAAGATAGCAGCACTGCGTATGACAGGTGACGAATTTACATCTACTGCGATAAAGAGGGCAGCACGGTGCTCAAAGATGGCGGATGATAGCTGTCAAAAAAGCACGTAGCTATGTTTACCAAACAAGAGCATGTGGAATTTGCCGCCACCACATTTCAAACTAAAGAGGGCAGCACTATGCTCTGTTGATTAAAGATGGCGGATGGTAGCTGACAAAAAAGCACGTGAGTTTGTTTCCAAACAAGAGCACGTGGAATTTTTCAATTTGCCGCCACCACATTTCAAAGGTATCTAGCTAAAGATGGCAGCACGGTGCTCTCTTGATTAAAGATGGTAGATGATAGCTAACAGAACTTTTCAAATTGCCCGCTACTACATGCTTAAGGTAGTAGCCATAAAGAGGGCAGCACGGTGTTCTGTAGATTAAAGATGGCGGGTGATAGGTGATGAAATTGCCCGCATGATAGCAGCACGGTGCTCTGTTGATTAAAGATGGTGGATGACAGCTGTCAGAAAAGCACATGGCTTTGTTTCCAAACAAGAGCACGTGGAATTTGCCGCCACCACATTTCAACTAAAGATGGCAGCACGGTGCTCTCTTGATTAAAGATGGTGGATGATAGCTAACAGAACTTTTCAAATTGCCCGCTACTACGTGCTTAAGGTAGTAGCCATAAAGAGGGCAGCACGGTGTTCTGTGGATTAAAGATGGCGGATGACAGGTGATGAAATTGCCCGCATGATAGCAGCACGGTGCTCTGTTGATTAAAGATGGCGGATGACAGCTGCACATGGCTTTGTTTCCAAACAAGAGCACGTGGAATTTACCGCCACCACGTTTCAAACTAAAGAGGGCAGCACTGTGCTCTATAGATTAAAGATGGCAGATGACAGCTGTCAAAAAAGCACGTGAGTTTGTTTTCAAACAAGAGCACGTGGAATTTTTCAATTTGCCGCCACCACATAGAGGGCAGCACTGTTCTCTCTGGATTAAAGATGGCTGCTTGTCGAAAAGCATTTTTCAAATTATCCGCCACCACATTTCAAAGGTAAGTAGCTAAAGAGGGCAGCACTGTGCTCTATAGATTAAAGATGGTGGATGACAGCTATCAAAAAAGCACGTGGCTGTCAAAAAGCACGTGGATTTGTTTATCTCGAGCTAGTGAGGTTAAGTTGGTAGCACTAAGGTTTAGGCCCGTCAAGATGGCAGCACTGCCGATGACAGGTGACGCAAGAGGGCAGCACAGTGCTCTGTGGTTTAAAGATGGCGGATGACAGCTGTCAAAAAAGCACGTGGCTGTCAAAAAGCACGTGGCTTTGTTTATCTCGCGCTAGTTAGGTTAAGTTGGTACTACTGAGGTTTAGGCCCGTCAAGATGGCAGTACTGGGGTTAGCGATGCGTTGTTGTCGATGACAGCTGTCAAAAAGCACGTGGCTTTGTTTACAAATCTGTCGAAAAGCACGTGGCTGTCAAAAAAACACGTGGCTTTGTTTACCTCATGCTAGTTAGGTTAAGTTGGTACCACTAAGGTTTAGGCCCGTCAAGATGGTAGTACTGAGGTTTGCGATGCGTTGTTGTTGATGAGAGCTGTCAAAAAGCACGTGGCTTTGTTTACAAATCTGTCAAAAAGCACGTGGCTGTCAAAAAAACACGTGGCTTTGTTTACCTCATGCTAGTTAGGTTAAGTTGGTACCACTAAGGTTTAGGCCCGTCAAGATGGTAGTACTGAGGTTTGCGATGCGTTGTTATTGATGAGAGCTGTCAAAAAGCACGTGGCTTTGTTTACAAATCTGTCAAAAAGCACGTGGCTGTCAAAAAGCACGTGGCTTTGTTTACCTCGCGCTAGTTAGGTTAAGTTGGCACTACTGAGGTTTAGGCCCGTCAAGATGGCAGTACTGAGGTTTGCGATGCGTTGTTGTCTGTCAAAAAGCACGTGGCTTTGTTTACAAATTCAAATTTCCCGCGGGAGGTGGAGGAGGCATCTGGGAGGCCTCTGGCTGAGGTGGAGGTGGAGGTGGCCACTGGGAGGCCTCTGGCTGAGGTGGAGGTGGAGGTGGCCACTGGGAGGCCTCTGGCTGAGGTGGAGGTGGCCACTGGGAGCCTGAGGTGGAGGTGGCGGCAGAACCCGTATATTATACTACTCCAGAGAATTCCATCGCCATCACTATTTGGGAACAAATTCAGAATCACTTAACACAATGTGAGAAAGAGTCCTATTCACTCGTTTCTAAACATGCACAAGGAGTGAAACTGCTTGTCAAGATGCGTCACATCATTCATTCACTCATCTCCGCTCGTCTAGACGAACGAAATTTTGCAGGGCGAATCAAGGTCGTTATGATCGAATTTGCTTGTTCATCCCAACAAGCGAGTCTTGGTCAGAGTTGAATCGGTTGGCTACAATACATTCTGTGAAATCCTGTTCTCACCGTTCTCTGTTGTTTCATCAATGGTTCGTCGGTTTATTTCCTCAAAGCCAGTTTTGGTTCGTATTAACAAAGGTTGTTCTCCAAGATCATAAAAGCAAACATCCCCTTGTCCCTTAATATGTACTTTAATAAAAATTAAATCTACGTGTATTCTCGTATATAATGAACTAATGTACAACGACATCTAGGTAGACTAATAAGGAGATAGGTACTACTTAGAACCGGATCAGAACAAGATTTAAGTCCAAAACACATTGTTGATGATGATGAATTATTGTCTTCCACTATGATGTTTCACCTCTAACACTTCTCGGGCCCCATAAAATTCATTAATTTTATTGGCTTTACACCCTACTAACTACTTTTATGGTTTTCGAAGACGCAGAGATGCCGGAATTTAGTCCTGCAGGAGTTCATTTACGTGACAGTAATTATACCGACACGAGCCTGACGTATTTGAGTACCTTCGAATACCGCCGGACTGAGCCATGATGGAACCTGCCATG
Organism: Anabrus simplex; assembly: GCF_040414725.1. Taxonomy (NCBI): domain Eukaryota; kingdom Metazoa; phylum Arthropoda; class Insecta; order Orthoptera; family Tettigoniidae; genus Anabrus; species Anabrus simplex. Next base: position 265,445,222 of record NC_090266.1, on the reverse strand, counting down.
TTGGAGTGGGAAGGCCAGCGCCTCAATCGTCTGAGCCACTCAGCCCGTTTATTCATTAAACTACATGAAGCGGGGAATGTGTGCGTTCTATATGGCATATAATTAACAGGGTTCGTTGTTTCTCACAAACGTTTCAATTACACATTGGAACAAAGCCTTACCGCAATTAGTGACAGTTATACAGTAATTCTTCCGTACGGCGACTCGGACCTAACTCCTTACTTTCATCTGTGCATGTGACTTCAAATTATTCTTGAAATGTCCGACTCGTTGGCTGAACGGTCAGCGTACTGGCCTTCGGTTCAGAGGGTCCCGGGTTCCATTCCCGGCCGGGTCGGGGATTTTAACCTTAATTGGTTAATTCAATGACACGGGGGCTGGGTGTATGTGTTGTCTCCATCATCATTTCATCCTCATCACGACGCGCAGGTCGCCTAGAGGAGTCAAATAAAAAGACCTGCACCTGGCGTGCCGAACCCGTCCTGGGATATCCCGGCACTAAAAGCCATACGACATTTCATTTCATTCTTGAAATTCTACTAAACATCTGTGAGACAGACAAGTTGAAAATTTGTTATCTGATTCTCAGTCTAACATCGATCTACTATGATCAGCATCGGCAATATGCCAAGATTTATATCATAATATCTCGAAACAGGTTTCCTGTTCCGTGTTGTGGAGTAGAAAGTTGAATAATTTATTAGTTCAACGCAAGGCTAACTTTTAGGTAATTTCAGACTTACAAGTATTGAATGTTGTAACACAATGTATATTTAATTGGATACAGTGATAGAACGCCTTACGATCACAGCCTTATGATGAACATAAATCGCAAAACTTGCCTACATATTTCAAAATTGTAACATGCTGAGTTTGGTATTCGAACCATAGCTGCCAAAGTACGTTGCAAGCAAAGATATTGCAGATATTTTACGTATGCTAAAATGTCATCAGAATATCACTCAGTAATTTCGGTAGGAACGGAATTCAGACTGTATGAAGAGCTTCTATCAGCTCTCTCCCTTCATGGCCTATTATAGTATTAACATCATTAACATTTGGTGATCCACAGGTGGAGAACTGCGTCCTTACGAAAGTAGAACCGGTATAGCTTATTATTTTTTCATTCCTCCACATGGGGTTGGTATCAGAATGGGCATCCGACACACAAGTCGGGCGAATCCATTTGAAGTACCGACTCCTACAAAGTGGGAAAAATGCCAAAAGAAAGAAAAATAAGATTATTACTCTTCCGGGAATTGAATGGACCAGAGAGGTGTAAGAAGGTGCTGGTGTTAATGGATGGATAGAGAAAAGATGAGAGCATAATTTATAACACTAAATTTTGAAAGTTTAGTTTTTACCATTAATGTGGTAAGATTATAAAATTTGATAGAAAATCTGAATAAGTAACAACAAATAACAGTTAAAGAGGTCGTCAGCTTGGAACAAAAAGGTGGAATACAAGTCCAAAAATCAGGTACAATAGAGAAGATTTTCGACACAATAGTTTACAAAGGAATGAGCATTGAAGTATATTATTTCACAAGAGCATATTTGTTCCACTCACTTACATTCTAGGAGACTGAGTTCCAAGATTTTACTAGAGTCCAGCCTCTCAGAGCCACAAGTTTCCTGCCAAATTTTACACAAATTAACTTCTAAAACAGTGTTTTCTGCCATTTCTGCTTGACAGACTATTACACACTCGGTTATAAATAATGACAATTTGCACAGGGGCAATGAGTGCCCATTGCAAATGGCCTTAAGGTACAAAAATGAAAGGTTCAAAACGATCTGCCATAAACAAAATGCTAGGAGACGGAACACTTGCGTCCTTTTAAATGATACTTAAAATCCTACATGGGCTTACGGCCCGGAGTTACAGAGGCTAAGCCGATACTGCTGAGGGGTGACTAGAAGCGAAATATTAAGTTCCAAAATAGAGTGAAGAGTTTAGAGTTTTAGAGAATCATAGTCACCCCCATACCAAGTTGAATGGGAATTAATAGAAGGTGAACAATCTTGATTCTCTAAGTTACATATTTCCCAGCGGGGATTTGAAAATGTACATTTAAACAGAGATTTTAAAATTTTACATTAATGAAGGAAGTTTGAAATCTTCCCCTCGAGTTAACTGTCTTGGGCTGTCAAATATAACAAGATGTCTGCCATTACCTTAAGTTGCTGGGCCTTGGGACGACGGCAAGGCTGCTCTGCCCCCAATACGCCGTACACACACTTAGACGGAAGCGTATTTTGCTTTGCTATATATAATTTATCTGTTAGTGAGTGTGGAGAAATTGCCCGGGATGAAGCCATAACCTATGGTTCCGTTCTCAGCTAATTGTAGATTTAATGGCTTTAGATGTTTGTTTACATCCATTCAGTTAGTACAAATGGTACAACTAATCGGATTCCATTGAATATTGCCTGCTGTTTTCTTCCACACGTTATTTTTCAATATTGGGCGGATATTTTCCAATAGCTACGTATATCGGAAAAGATATGGCAGAGATTACAAATCTTTTATCAAAAGAAACCTTTGCATACAATCCATCAAGTGTCATACAAAAAGGACCTCTCAGATATTCCCTAATACGTTGTCGTGCTTCTCAACAGCAACGAAGCATTGAAGTAACTGCCAATTATGAAAAAAGATAAATTTTGAAAAAATGCACTTCTAAATTAATAAAAGTAGTTTGTTGAGATCCTCACAGGTAATTTGTTCTACGATGATGCCTGCAGCGGAGTAAGTAATCAACTGGTCTTAGCTCTCGGATGTGTAGTGTATTTGTTGTTGCCTGAGTATTAGGCCATAGCACAGAGATATTGCTGTGTCCACAAACCATTTTCTCTTCCTTTGTCTGTTTACCCTCTCGGGTCGGCTTTTCCCTCGGACTCAGCGAGGGATTCCACCTCTACCGCCACAGGGGCAGTGTCCTGGAGCTTCTGACTGTGGGTCAGCGATACAACTGGGGAGGATGACCAGTACCTCGCCCTGGCGACCTCACCTGCTATGCTGAACAGGGGCCTTGCGGGGGATGGGAAGATTGCAAGGGATAGGCAAGGAAGAGAGAAGGAAGAGGGAAGGAAGCGGCCCTGGCCTTATGTTAGGTACCATCCCGGCATTTGCCTGGAGGAGAGGTGGTAATCAACGGAAAACCACTTCCAGGATGGCTGAGTTGGGAATCGAACCCACCTCTACTCAGTTGACCTCCCGAGGCTGAGTGGACCCCGTTCCAGCCCTTGTACCACTTTTCAAATTTCGTGGCAGGGCCGGGAAACGAACCTGGGCCTCCGGGGGTGGCAGCTAATCACACTAACCACTACACCACAGAGGCGGACGTGACCACAAATCAACGAATAAATTTCAGTTAAGAAGCGTCGACTTAGGGCAGTCAATTGTGAATATGGGTTATGAAGTTCACTTGACACTTCAAGTGGTAATAATTATAGTCAGATGAATATTTCTAAGCAACCAATTCATAGAATGGAAGTTGCGGCACTACGGAAGAAATGATGAGATTCATGGCGGATATATAGAGAATTGGTACGTAAGAAAAAGGTGTCGGTTTCAGGCTGATTGAAAAGATTGGACGGTACTCTCACGTGACTGATCGCGGATAAACCTAGCTATCCCCCCTTGGGTGGGGGACATAGATAAATAATACATCCACGTTATCCCCTGCCTGTCGTAAGAGACGACCAAGGGAATTAGAAATATGAGACTACACGTAATTAGTACTGTACCATAAAGTGAGAAACAACATGGGTCGACATCACTTGCGATTAGTACCACCATGTGAGGAACACCATGGGTCTACGTTACCTAAGAGAGTACGACATCGTGAACAGTCACAGACTGAGAGGAATCATATAATTGGTCTGTGTGAGAATATGTTACCTCTAAGGCCTGGAGCTGTACGTGTTGCCATCTATGGTAACCGTCTACGATAGGTGTAGTCAAATGGAGGGAGATATAGTCTACTCTAAAATATGACACAAGCCAACCCGACGGGATAAATCGACATACCGTTTAGATATCGAAGGTTAACCCTAGAAAACATCAGACTAAATTCGAACTATAATAGTACGAATAATTTACAATTTTGCTGGGCTGAGTGGCTCAGACGGTTGAAGCGCTGGCCTTCAGACCCCAACTTGGCAGGTTCGATCCTACCAGGAGTCCATGAACTTTGTGATAGATACACCAAAGGTCCCCTTAATCCTTGATTTTAGCCAAGATCCCGAATAACGTATCCCTTCCCTTTAAGACGGAAAATGTATATATGGACAGCGCAGATACATCCGTTAGGGAACTAATAGATACTGAAATTGCAGATGAAGGTATGAAAATGAAGAGTTTAATGGATTAATAAAACAAAGTAAGGTGTCTTCAACTAGAATGCAAAACTTACAGTACATAAAACACAGTACGTCATCCACGGCGGCCAAAAGCTTGAAGGACAGTCAACCAGCAGGCACTTCCTTAAGCCATAGGAACTAACGTATACACACAGGAAAAAAGAGTGGCAAACGGAAAGGGTCTATTGATAAATCATCTGTACCTAACTGACACTGCACCAACCACTAACTGTCGTATGTATAAATAACCGCCTACGCAAAAATGAATATAGCATCTTGGTCTTTCGCTCTCCCTCTCTGTCATATCGCTGTCTACGCCACCCGTAATATTAATTGAGCAAGAAATGTTACAAAACAAACCCTGCTTGGTCGATTCATGAAGGAATATGATATTGATATCATATTCCTCCAGGAAGTTAATGAAAAAAATCACTTCTTATACCCATAACTATATATAAAGAACGTAGGTGATAACTTCCAAGGAACTACAATAGTATACAGGAAAGGAATTCAGTTAACAGTTGCCAACATGGACACTGCCGGAAGGATTCTGTCTGCCACCTATAATAACAAAAGATTGGTAAACGTATATAGCCCATCCGGGTCACAGTCCAAACAGTAACGAAACCTATTATTTACCAATGAAATGAATAGTTCTAGTAGGTGATTTCAACTGCACTCTTTACCCACGAGACCAAACAGGTACTTTTAACTTTTGTCCAGGCCTTCAAACACTCACATAGTCTATGAAGCTCAAGGATGTTTGGCAGCAGCTACACGGCTCACATGTAGAATTTACATATTTCCGTGGAGAGTCTAAATTCACGATAGATAGGCTGTACGTATCCACGTCACAAGTACAGCACCTCTATAGCTGTAAGGTGATTGCAGTGGCCTTTAGCGATCACCATAGCGTTCTATAATGATGAACACAACAAGGAGTGAAATATGCTTCATTGGGAAGGGAATATGGAAGATGAATATGTCTGTTTTCAATAATACTGAGGATGTCAAACGTTTCACAGAGTGTTATCACTAGGGCCCGGATGTTTATGCAGTAATAGGTTAGAATGCAAACTTACTGAAGCGAGTAACAAGTAGAGTCTACCTGCACAACATTACCGTCGTGCAGGTAGACTCTACTTGTTACTCGCTTCAGTAAGTTTGCATTCTAACCTATTACTGCATAAACATCCGGGCCCTAGTTATCACCAATGCAAATCAGCGCAAAATCACTACAGTAGCGTTATGGACTGGTGGACATACAAACTTAAACCAACAATTACATCGCTAAGACGAACAATAGCGTATGAGCACAACCAGGATACGTGTAGGAAAATTGAATTTTATGACAGATTTGTGTTTGATCAGCATCATAGGCAACAGCAAGGCAAAATGTCTCTTCTGCATTAAACTGTATTAAGAGATTTATTTCAGGGACTAAGTAAAGCAGCTTAGAACAACTACATCAGCACGTGAAAGGCACTTCCCTCATAAGAAGAGAGAAAATCTTTCTCTATCACTTTGCCAAGATCAGAAGATCAGCAAATAAGCAATTTATAAATCGATGGGATAATGGAAAAAAGACAATGTTCAGTATAAAGGAATAACTCCTTGCAGAAAGTGAGAGATATTTCCGTGAAATGATTGCAAAAGAAAGCATCTCTGTGTTCGACATTGACAGGCACCTTCATCACCTGCAGAGTCATCTAGAAGGAGATGATATCGCATATCTTACTAATAATATTTCCGAAGAAGAAGTGAATCAATCGTTAGACCACACAGCGCCAAATAAAACGTCAGGCTATGATGAGATCCCCGTATGAATGGTGTAAGACATTCTGGAACATTATCGGTAAAATCCTGACACAATTTATTAATTATGCCTTCAGACACACGATAAGTGATATATTTACAGAGGGAATTATCATCCTAATTCTCAAACCTCCAGCTGCACGCATATCAGTGACTGTAGACCTAATACAATATTAAATACGGACTATAAACTACTGGACATGATCTTAGTGAACAGAATCAGAACGATCCTCCCTTCATTAATTACTAATATACAGGTTTGCCCTATACATGGGGAAAAGTTTTACATAATATAGGCTTACTGGCAATTCAATATGTAATCATATATGATTCACTATATGACAGTGCTTCAGGATCACTGGCTAGCATTGATCTCAGCAAAGCATTTGATAGGTTTACACACTCTTATCTTTGGAAAGTTTTAGAAAGTTTCGGTTTCCACACAGTGCCATAGAAAAAATAAAGCGCAAATACCACAAGGCATCCTCACGAGTTATGGTTAATGGAATTCTCTCAGCAAAATGTTCAATAAACAAATCAATTAGACAAGGGTGCTCATTATCCATGGCACTTTTTGATTTAGCAATAGAACCCCTGATTCAAAGTTTGAACTAATCTTTAACCGGACAAACTATTAACAACGAATGCTTCACAGCGCGTGCATACGCGGATGACATTACCCTACTGTTAACCAGTAACGGCAAGAGACACTAGAGGCATCCTGTAAGGTGTCGGGTGCAAAAGTGAATTATAACAAATCCTCATTATTGCTATTAGGTTCAAATGACAATCGACAGATATTTACAGCTTCAGGATTACAATTATAAACCACTGCTAGATAATGGGAATTACCTTCAGTAAGGATATTTTAGAGACGATAGGGAATAACTTAATATCTGTTCTAAACACTCTACGGTTTTTGCTAAAGGAGAAACAGTCAAGGCGGCTAAACATTTTCCCAAAGGTTTGGCATATTAATATCTTTGCGCTGTCGAAACTCTGGTACCTTATCAAATTCTTCCAGCTTCACATATCATTGGCCAACCTGTTGAAATGGCAATTGGATTTTATCTATTGAAAGGCTACATATACAGAATAAGGAGAGACCAACTTCATCTGACTGAACAGGATGGTGTCTTACGTCTTATTGCAGTCGAAAAGAAATGCACAGTACTATTTCCACCACGTGTCATTAAAGCATTGTACTCAGGAGGAGATGTATTTGATAGTGCAACGCTCAAATTGTGTGCAACAATAAACCTCAAACAAAAAGATCCATTTCGATACTGTTTCCGAAACGCTTTCTCCATTCTACAACAACTTCCAGAAACAGAAATTAGAGATGTAAATTTCGATAAAGCTAAGAATATATACAACTTCGGACTGAAGCAGTATAAATTTATTCCGACAGTATAACAGAAATACTCACATCGCGACTGGAAGCAGATCTGGAAATGTGTATGGAAAAAACGGTTTGCAATTCAATGGAGGGTTCCCTCTCTACATATACACAAATGAAATCATCCCGACCGGTGAGAAAATGAAAAGGCATGGACAAGTATCTGAAGAAAAATGCCCGGACAATATCGTGCATCGAGTTACGACATGCGGCAATGCTGCATTAGTTTGGAGATTGACACTAAACGCTATCTATCAGGGAATACAACAACCATTGACAGAGAGAGGGAGATACTGAATCTGGAACTAAATCACTGACAGAACGAGAGCGAAAACGCTAGCATATGGGTAATAGCTGAAGCCATTCATTACAATATCAGCATGCAAGTGTGGTATTAACTGGGTTTGTGGATCATCTCAGGAAATAACGCTGCAAGGTCGTCAGACAGAAGTGTCTTCAAGAAGCCTTTGGAAAACAAGTCTTCAAATTCTAAAGTGCCTTCCTATTATGTGTTGTATGCAACATCTATCACATTTTACGTTATTGTGCAATTATTTTGTGTTTAGTGTAACTGTGCACTGTAAAACGATGATGATAACGAAGATGACAGACATACATTCGTCGCTCCTAATGTGAAACGCGAAAAAGTTATTTTCTTTTTTCAGTTCAAACATTGTGTATTACCTATTGTTCTTCTGTATTAATTTTTAATTTTTAGGTGCAAAGTTGTAAACGTTATGGTTGTGAAATAAGTTTAAACCTGTTTAAAAATCTGACTCAGTTCGGTGGTTACTTCAAGGTGCTCAAATACGTCATCCTCATGTCGATAGATTTACTGACACGTAAAAGAACTCCTTCAGGAAAAAAATTCTGGCACCTTGGCGTCTCAGAACCCCTGTGATGAATTCTCCCAAGCCATCAGAATTAACCAATGGAGGTAAAAATCCTCGATCCGGCCGAGAATCGAACACGGGATTTCCGGGACCAATATTTTTGCTATTGGCTTTACGTCGCACCGACACAAATAGGTCTTATGGCGACGATGGGTTAGGAAAGGCCTAGGAGTTGGAAGGAAGCGGCGGTAGCCTTAATTGGATGCCGTTATGCATCAGTAGACTAAGCGCCATTTGGCGAAAATTGAGATTTTAGCGCCATCTTGTAGATGAAGGCTAGAACTATTTATAAAAAATTCCCCACTGCATTACAAGAGGCCGTTAGTTGTTAGTAAACAGAAAATCTAAGCGACAAAGTGGGAATCAGTAAAAATGTATATTGCATCAGTAGACTATGCGACGTTCCAGTTTGCATCATTAGACCAAGCGCCACATTCCTCACATTGCGCGCGGATGACAGCGAGGGAGCTCGCGTTTTCGATAGTGCTGACATTTTTACGTGGTGATACATTGAGTGGTTTATCAAGTGACGGAGTTCAGCGATGTATCAAGTACTTTAAAAAGTAAGGAGAAGGACAGTGCTACTAATGCAGCTTGCTAAGAAGGTTGCGTCTGAGAATCATTCTCTAGAATTTGATGGTGAATCTCAGGAGGTAAATCTAAATAAGTCAAGACAGGGACGACCACGGGAAAGTAGAGTTCCCTTTCACCAGTCATTAATAGCTTTGTGGCCAAAAGGAAAACCTATCTCTGAAGCCAAACTAAGAAACTTTGGTTCGCTGTTGCTCCTAATACCTGCAGATGCCAAACAATTTTACCAGAATCTTCAAGCAGATTCTGACATCGTGGATGACGTAGATGGATTTAATGGAGATCCTGATTTCGAGATTGAATGAACTGAGAGCAACAATCTTATTACCTGTCCAGTGATTTGAGTGTATTTATGGGAGAAAATATCTTTAATCACATTTTCTGTCTCAAGCAGAACAAAACTTACCCATAGGCTTAAAAATATCACGTCAATACTGTACTCTCAGAATATCGTGAAGGAAAATCCATTCAAAAATTGTATAGACTACAATGGCTCATGTCTTACCATTTGTATTTGACTCAGATAAGTTGACATTCCTCAAATCACTAAGTCGTTATAGCAAAGACTTTAGAGAATAACTTCCCTTCTAGAATTTCTCCAGCCGGGCTGAGTGGCTCAGACGGTTGAGGCGCTGGCTTTCTGACCCCAACTTGGCAGGTTCGCTCCTGGCTCAGTCCGGTGGTATTTGAAGGTGCTCAAATACGTCAGCCTCGTGTCGGTAGATTTACTGGCACGTAAAAAGAACTTCTGCGGGACTAAATTCCGGCACTTCGGCGTCTCCGAAAACCGTAAAAGTAGTTAGTGGGTCGTAAAGCAAATAACATTATTAGAACTTCTCTATCTAAAACTTGAATAATGTACCGGAGTTGTGGCGCGGTTCGTGGTGGATCAAGCACTTAGCAGGCCTTTTCAGACAGTAGGAGATTCGGTTTTTAATCATGGCTGCCGCCACGTTATATTTTTTGAAGTTTTACTCAGTAGATACTCAAAAGTTGGGGGTTATTGGTGTAGCATCGTGATACATTATTCGCACTTGAGAAAAACCTTAAATTGCATCAGTAGACTAAGCGCCATTTCTTCAATAAAATCTATGTAATGCGAGTATAAAGATGTTGAAATTTGGTGAGAAGGTACAATCTATTATCCTACAACACCAGTGATATCATATTTAGCAAAATTATGTTCGCTCGAATTTACACATAGAACCAAATTTAAACGCGATTATCTCGCAACCAACTTTTGGCGCTTGGTCTAGTGATGCATAACGGCATCCAATTAAGGTACAGTCCCAGCATTTGCCTGGTGTGAAAAAGGGGAACCACGGAAAACCGTCTTCAGGGCTGCTGACAGTGGGATTCGAATCCACTATCCCCCAGATGCAAGCTCACAGCCGCGCGCCTAGAACTGCGTGGCCAACTCGCTAACTACATAGCCATGGAGCCGGACGTCTTTAGTGTTGAAGGTACAGAGTACATTCACTATAAATACGTACAGTGGATGTTGTTATATACTTTATGCCATGATCTATGCAGCCGAAATGAATAGAGGCACCTTTAATAAAATTTCTCATAAATATATTACAAATCGTTGGTAAACTCGTGTCCTCCCGAGGCGGTGCCGCTCGTTTTAAGCCCACCCCTCATGCAGGTGAGCTGCATGTGTAATTTCAACCAAATATCCGCCCTCCTACTATTCTTAAATCTTTGACAGTACCGGGAATCGAACCCGGGTCCTCGAGGACGGCAGCTAATAACGCTGGTCGTTACGCTACAGAGGCGGGCAGATGAAAAGGAATTAGTGGGTGGGAACTGAAGTCATGATGGAAGAAATACAATTGGAAGTATTGGAGTGTTACAATGGATAAAACAGATGAATGGGTGAAACGATTGAGTTAATAAAAATTGTCTGTGCAAACTATGCGATGAAGGGTGAAAGGAAAGAGAGGACGATGGATGGTTCTGGTTCAGATATCAAAAAATAAGCAGTCATTTGCCCGCCTTTGTGGTCTGGTTGTCGGTGTAATTACCTGTCATCACCGGAGGACCACGTTCGATTCCCGGATCTGCCACGAAATTTGAAATGTGGAACGAGAACTGGAACGGGGTCCACTCATCGTCAGGATGTAAACTGAGTAGAGACGGGTTTGATTCCAAACTAAGCCATCCTCTAAGTGGTTTTCCGTGGTTTCGCACACCTCCACCAGGCAAATGCCGGAATGGCACATAACTTAAGGCCACGGCCGCTTCCTTCCCTCTTCCTTGCCTATCCTTTCCCATCTTCCCACCCCCCGTAAGGCCCCTGTTCAACATAGCATGTAAGGCAACCTGGGCGAGCTACTTGTACTGCTTCACAGTTGTATCCCCAGACCAAAATTCTTGTGCTCCAAGACACAGAACTTCAAGCGCTAGAGACGGGATCGCTCGGTGAGTCCGAGGTATGAAGCAATCCTGGAGGGTAAAATGATTAAGAAAGAAAGAAAGAAAGAAAGAAAGAAAGAAAGAAAGGAGTCATTGACTGGATCGCTGTGATGGAGGAAGAGGGTGGAAGAATCAAGTGAAGTGGAGGTGAACCATATTCTTTTACAACTCGTATGTTTCTGAATACCGGGACATTATGCTGACAACGATGATGGAGGGCTTGTATTGATATTCACTTCTTGCTTCACGTGGAATCCAAGCAAAGGGGCGTGACATTTAATTTTAAAAATCCTACATGCATTAACAGAGATTCAAACCGTGGTGTCTTTGATGAGATTACGATGCTAATGTTGAGGACCAAGAATGACTAATTCTATTGTAGTGGTTTAATTTGAAATGGGTGTATGATTATTACAATTTCGTCTCTAACATATGCCTCTCACGTACTGAGAATAGCTATGGAATGTCTTATAGTTCATTGTAACTGCTCGTGTACGGTATTACAGTATACAGAATAGGATTGCACAAACCAATACTCCACTTCATGTTTGTAGAATTACAGTCACTTGAAGGATATATACGTGGGAATCACTAGTTCGTATTCAACGGATTCGAAGTGGTATTACGATTATAATGTGAATATTCAATCTCATTTTATATTAGATTTACATGCTTCAACCTTGTTGAACATGTCACAGTAGTCGATGTGATTTTCCCGAGATAAAATGTTAAAATAATCGCCCCGGTCAATATAGTGGGCATGCAAATACTCCGTGTTTACACAGTAAAACAAGCTGGGTCATTTAAAATGCTTCTAGTTATTAAAGTGGTTTATTTAACTAAACAACAATGATTTGAAATGGAAATTGCTGATATTTCCAATGTAATAGGGAAACATTTAAATAATCGAGGAAATACATGAGGTATACGGGTTGAAAAGAGTGCAACATTTTTTTTTACGAGTTGCTTTATGTCACGCTGACACTGATAAGTTTTATGGCGGTGATGGTGCAGGAAAGGGCTAGGAGTGGGAAGAAAGCAGCCGTGGACTTAATTAAGGTACAGCTCCAGCATTTGCCTGGTGTGAAAATGGGGAACCACGGAAGACCATCTTCAGGGCTGCGGACATTTAGGTTCGAACCCACTATCTCCCGAATACTGGATACTGGCCGCACTTAAGAGACTGCAGCCAACCAACTTTGTTGTAACATATTTTAAGCGAGTGATTCGGCAATAAGTATGTACTAGAAATCAACTTAACCACTGGGGCTTAGAAAGTAAATAATTGTTGGTTGTCTAAACAGAAATGAAGCTTAACATGATCCACAACAATTACAAAGGTTTAAGAACAGAGTCTCTTCGTCTTTTCAACCAATTATGTGTTGTCGTTTATTTTAGATTTTGAAACACCACTATAATTAGCCTCGTTCTCTCAGCAAGTCTGACTGATTGCCTGTGCAGTTTTAGTGTTTGCACTGAAGTGAAGCGATGGGAAACTATTTAAAGGATAGCCAAGAATTTGATTTCCATCAACGTAACCTCACAAATGCGTTACCCCAGACTGAGTTCACCCCGTTCCAGTGGTTTCCTGCAACGATCAATTTCTTAAGAAAGTGAAGGGTGCTCTCATCTCCAGCACTAGGGGTAAATAATGTGTAGAGCATTACTTTCCACATTCCACAATATTCAATAGTCCTCAACTATACAGTAGTTCTACCTAATCAACAGATCGCGGCTTGAACGTCACATCATGCGAAATAACAGCGGGTATTCTGTAAGAACATGCGTTGCTTATCTTTCCAGAGTATCATGTAGTTTAAAGGGATTCGTTCCACTTATTAGTCCATTAAGACTAGAGGCAGGTTGGATCCTCAACAGCTCAACCATCAGCTGTCACAAAATGGTTAGTGTCTCTGAAGATGAGCACTCACTCAAACTATATCGTCGCTCTTATCCCAAGACTGGTCATGCCTTCCAGCCATATATTGATACGCAGGCCATCAGAACAATTTCCCTTGAGTTCATTTTCCTATTCGAGTGAGTAAAAGAAAATGAACCTTAAATATATTGAACCCACAATTCTACGTTGCTAAATATTACAACTACAAGATGCAACTACGAGTGCAACCGCAGTTCTCATTGCAAGCTCATCTCACGTTCCGTGGCGTGACAACTCATAGTGAGGTGCGAGCCGCTAAATATTCAACATAGGTCGGAACATTTCGGTAAACCTCGGGTAATTAATAATGAAATTCTAGATAATAAAGCTAATTGCGAGAGATTTCGACACTATCATTAAGAAAGAGATAAATAAGTAAGAATTTTAGGAAATGTTTGATGAAGCTTAACTCCACAGGGTGGAAATGTATTTAATTAGGTCTGTGGAGAAGTTGGCATCTACGTTGGTCGTGAGGGAAACACATGTCAAGTACGTGCAGTAAAAATGCGCGTCAAACCTAATGCAAGAAATTAATTAATTACTCTCGTTAAAGTAACGAAAAAATCATCAAACCACACCTTCATGACTGGAAAATTAGGTGGAATTTTTGGCGCGAGTCTCGAAGAAATCGGTCCAGTGTAGAGGTCTTCATTATCTCTGATTTTTACCGGCGAGTACCGCTCGACTCTCTGGCTCTCGGGCGTATGCGGCCGAGCGTCCTGTGCAGCCGATTGCGGGCTACCGATCATCAGCGACTGGCCGAGTGCGCCAAGCGCTCGGTCGGTCGCCAGTAACCGGCGGACTCAGTGCTAGCCAGCCAGCGAGCTGCGCTTCGCCGGACTCGAGATCATAGGCCACTACTTTACGTTAACCCTTGATTTCTTTTATAAATGTCTTTCGTATTTTACTATCAGTTCTATAACCTAAATATTACAATTGTATATGTTACATTTGAAGTGTGTTAATATGTTGCAGACTATTGGATTTTCGTCTTTGAGGTGATCATGTATTCCAATAACTGTAACGTTATGAACTGCAATGTCTTCATATAGTATTTTGCTCCGTTCGCTAGATAAACGGGGACACAGTAATAGTGGGCTATGTGTAGTCTCTCTCCAGACTCGGCCACATATACACTGTAATAATATCAAATGCAGGATCAAAAAAAATGCAGCATTGTTTTTAAACAAATACTCATCAATTTTCTTTTTACAAGCGTTAATTTATAAACAAATTATGATCTGTAAATAAAATCGCATGTGAATCATAACTATACAATTCGTTTTTCGTCATTGGTGCTGCCTGATGCACAGGAGTCATTTGTGTTCCTGGAGCTACTACTACAGCTGGCGGTTTACACTTCTTCGTGTGAAGTAAATGAAAGCGAAATCATACATTTATAGAGTTTGAGGAATGTTTCCTTTCTTGTGATTAGGTGGTATGTTCACAATACTTACGAAATTGTGATGGATTAATAAGAGATCTTCCACCTTGTCTGATGCCAAGCACGATCGTTGATCTAACGAAAGGTGGAAGATTAGACAAACCAACATTTGTTTACTAACTTGTTTCAGTGATTCGACCTTACCATTTACAGGCAGTTCCGAGCACAATCGTTGAATTTCAGCATATGCGACTTGCTTTTCTTCTGCTGTGACTTTCTTCAAATGACGTCATGATGGCCATAGAACCGTGGCAACGTAATGGATAGCCTTCAATTTGCACTTCTCTCTGATGAAGTATACTGCACTCGTTTTTATTTTCGCCATGCACTGAAAAGGATAAACATTATATACATAACTTAATTTAATTTAATTTAGGTTTATAAACGATCGTAACTCATAAAAATATTTCTTACTTCGTTGTCACTCTCTTCTGGTTCACAATGATGTAACAGACGTGTGTACCAAGGGAGCACACGTTCCAGCGTTGTTACTTTTTCACTTTCCAAATCCAAACTCGCTTCTTTAAAGGAGGTTAGAAAAGCGATAACTTCTCGTACGAACTCTTCATGCAAAGTTTCTAAGAGTTTTGATTCTAGTAGATCTCGAATATCGTCAATTTGACTTATCATGGAATTGAGGATTAACAGTATACTGTTCCACCGCGTTAAAGCTTCTTGCTTCATAGAGTGCTGCAGACGCCCCGAGTGACCCGATCTCTTCAAATAGCCTACTATAGCTCTTGCTGATACCAAACACGACAGGATTTTAGGAGCTTCGTCTTCTAAAAACGTATCTTGAAATGTGTGACGAAGCGCAGTTATCAGGCAGTGATCAAAGCAAGGCAAACGGTCGTAAGATTCAAGTGCCTTCTTCATATTAGCTCCTTGGTCGGTGACAAAGTAACATTTTGTAAGATCATTCTTCTTAATTGCTAACTCAAGCAACCGCTCTTCGATTTCGTGCCGAATGTTCTCTCCTGTCTTAGGTATGTCCAGAAACTCAGTTGTTAGCAAAACAAGCGTTTCTAGCTGCCACTCATCGTTAACATAATGCGATGTCACAGTCAAAAAATTTCTCTTCTTGTAGTTATCAGACCACAGATCAGTATATAAAGAGCACATTTTGTTCTTTAGGGCACATATTAGCTTGGGCACCATTGTCGCCCGTATTTTGTCGGCCTTTTCTTTAACATGCCGTGATACAGTGGTAGGGTGCGGAAGAACATCTTCTATGTTGACTTTGCCATAAGTCGCGCCAACATTGATGAGCTCCTGCGAATAGTTCTTGAAGCCAATCTTACTACAAGTATTTAACGGTAGCAAATCTATTCCACTCATATCGACCAACTTATCAACAACAACTTTCTTTACGCTGCTTGGTACTGCACGTGTTCGGTGGAATTCTGATCCGCAGTTACTTTTGCAGCACCGAATCACACCTGTTGTGCTTGACTGGTAAGAAAGTATAGTATCACATGTGGTACACTGCACGAACCCAGAAGAAGCCTGCGTGACAGGATCCACTACAAGTGCAAACGATTTCGAAGCTTCACTCTTCGCCTCGTCTTCCGACATATCTTTCTTGTTCAGGACTAACGAGCCGCTCCTAATTCTCTCCAGAATACTTCTCTTCGTTTCTTGAATGCAACGTTTACGACCTATACTTGGTTGATCCATAACGTTGTCTGCACTGCTCAAAGCCCAGTCACCAACTGATTTTACACACGATTTCCAATGCAAATCCGCACTGTGGAGCGCGCGGCGGGTTTACTTGTCACCGGCCGGGATTATGATTACGCTCGAGCGCCCGGCAGTGCTCGACAGTTCCACTGATCACCGAGAGGTGAAGGACGGCCGGTCACATGGTCCATTAGACGGCCACAGCCTTATCGCAGCGTGGGCTTTTCCGAGCCGTCGAACAGCGGCACGAAATGGGCAATGCTCGAGCGGTTGTTTTCTTCCAAATGCAGAGCTCTAGTCCAGTGGTCATCAAATAGTATGATTGCACCACAATACATCACGCCAATCAAAGCCTCCCTAGAAAGGCTTTGCATAACCGCTCCTCAGACAGCAGCTACACTTACTATTCCGTGGTCCGTGTGTGTGGACCTGCGTCAGGCAACATCAAGAAGAGGGCTTCAAGAGGGCTAGAATGAACTTGTAAAATACGAAATGTCTGGCGTGACAATAAAGTCAAGATAACGCCATGCCCACGACGCACTTACAGGTCTGTCTAATTTAAATATCATGTTTTGCCGTTAGAAATGCACTTGCTTGTCCTGTTAAAGTAATAAGTGGCGTGTGTAAAAATTAAGGGTATTGCAATAGTGAGACGAATTGTATATTGCTTACGTCAGTGTACAAGACTTTAAAATAAGTTTAAATTTCTTTAGCAAAATGCACAAGGTGACGTTTTAAATACTGTAATGAAAATCAGTGAAATCATGTTCAGGCAGGTAAAAGTTACAAATATAGATTGCGAAAAAATAACCGTTATGAGTGTGATAAAGTCGAATATCAAATTATCTAATAATAATAATAATAATAATCACGTCAGGATAAATTTGAGAAGATAAATTACGTGTTCAGCAGTAATATCAAGCGAGATTTGCGGTTTATATCGAAATCCAGTGAAGTATGATAACTTCGGCATTTATTTTGGGAAACTTAAACTTTGTGACAACGTGTGTTTGTGATACAAAGTAATCATGGTACGCTATTTTTCTCCAGGGTTCAGGAAAATTTAGAGAAGTTAATTGTGAGATAATTATAAAGTTGAATGGTAACAGGATTGCTTGTATTTGAAAAAGTTTCAAACAACAAGAAATGGACTGTAATGGAAATGAAATATTATGAGTATAGTTAGGAAGATGTTAAAGGCAGAGTGATGTAGATTAGACAGGATGCTGAGGATAAGAGGCCCTGTATTTCTACGGAGAGGAATTTTCGTGACATTGTATATGTTAAGATGTCATATTTTTCAGACAGGCTGTGTAATTTGACGATGTCCTGTAGCAATCCAGAACAGTTGACGAATTTGAAGGTTGCGAAAATCAAACAAGCGCTTTGTAAGGTCTATTTTAAGTACAAGTAGATGTTCTCCCATGATTACTATTTTATATATAACCGTAGGCCACGGCTAAGTGACGGGTCCATTTGATACCAGCGAAGTGAATTTTGTGATAGCTGACCTAAAGTTAACCATAATCACTAAACGACGCTATACCGCCTGATAGGAATGTCAGACGGATTGCTGAACGAACGGAAGCTGACTCACACACCATAGGTCACACATCCACCAGAGCAGCGCGGTGCTGTCGTGCATTATCGTCCCTTAAGAGGAAGTCTGGACCGACCGCACCTCGGAAGAGTCGAACATGTGGTCTAAGTACTGTACCTCATCCCAGTATCTCCGAGCGTTAACAGTGTTCCTAGGACCACCCATGAAGATGTGCAGGTCCGTACGGCAGTTCAACATGATGCCACCCCAAACCACGACACCACCACCACCATACTGGTCATATTCCACGATGTTCCTTTGGTTGTATCGGATAACCGGTTCTCTCTAGATTAATGTGCGACGGGAATCGTTCTGCAAACTGAAGCCGGATTCATCTGTGAATAGCACATGCCTCCATTATTACTTGGTCCAGGTTCTATGTTTACGGCTCCACAGCAAACGGGCCTGTTTCTGTGCTGGAGTGAGCGGGACGCACACCGCTGGACGTCGGGCAAAGAGCCCTGCTGTCCTGAGCCTCCGGTACACAGTTTGCCGGGAAACGGCAACCCCTGAGACGGCTGCAAGCTCCGCCGACGATTGTCTTTCGGGTGCACTCCGATTTCGTCTGGCGGTTAAGGCCAGATATCGGTCCTTCATGTGGGGTGGTTACCCTTGGTCTACCTGGTACTGGCCTACGACTAACATCTCCTGTGTCCAGAAATCGTCTCCAAAGCCTGGAAATGACACTTTGTGGAACATTCAAGGATACGGCGACTTCGGTCTGTGTCTGCCCTACTTCCAGGCGGCCGAGTATTCTACCCTGCTGAAAGGCGTTCAAACGGCTTCGTTGTGCCATTGTGTTGCCACGTTCACCACGAGGCTACACTCCGGAAACTATAACAGGGCAAAAACGACTGAGGGATTATGGGGCGCAGGCACTGGCTGTGTTTACCTTACGGTTACGCCGCTAGTCAAAGCGAGGAACACTCCTTTGCTATATAGAGCTTATGCAGTGCCTATTAAACGTATCAAAATAAACGTTGCCAGGCCAAGTGGCTCAGGCGGTTCAAGCGCTGATTTCATGAACTTAGCAGCCTCGATCCTGGCTCAGTCCGGTGGTATTTGAAGGTGCTCAAATACGTCCGCTTCTGATTGGTAGATACAGGCAAGTTAAAGAATACCTGCGGGCAAAATTCCGACACCGCGTGTCTCTATTTGGACTTAAACATAATCATCATCATAATCACCATTATTATTATTGTTACCGTGTTTTTGTGGTAGTTATGCGTGAAAGAAGGTGCGGGTGTGAACGGGTCTCAAACTACGAAAGTAAAATTAATTTAAAATTTAACAAGGTTATATTTTCTTTTCAAAAACAAAGAAATAACAAGCATGGCAGGTACAAAGTAGCAAGTCAAAGGGTAGTTACAATATTTACAGGATTTGGGCTTCGAGCCCTGAAAACACAATGCTTGGGCAATCAGCTCAGTTTTACCCCAAACACAAGTTTCAACAGAGGGGCAGAAAACCCCATTCATGCCTAGGAGCCCTAGCTCCAAATTACACAGAAAAGCCTCCACGAGGCATACAACACTCAATTTACAAAAGAGCCACTCGCTCTCAACTTTAAGCCTCTCAAAGGCCACACCGAACTCCACCTTCAAGTTGTCCTCACTGGACATAGACACAGGGGTAAAATACCCAACCTACTGAGGTCTATGAAATGAAAAGGGGTAATTACATGACCTCTAAAATAACAATTTGAGAGGAGGCGATCTGCACTCCTAATACACTTGTTTTTAAAACCTAATCCGGCTCTAGGCCACTAATGCAAGGGCTAATCCCATACTACAGAGGTGACTTTAGAAAAGAACAATTTGTTTTACGTTAACGAAGAATAGGTTGAGAAAATAAGTTCACCTCAAAACAATATGATTGGGAGCTCGAGAGGGTTAAGCACTCTCTATCCCGATATGCAGTTTAAAAGATAGGATAGATACCAGTTTCTTTACATTTTACGGAAGGTTACATAATGGAAAAACTTCGGACCCGCCCCGAGAGTTAAACTGCTGAGCTAGCAAAGAAAGAAGTTATTAATTGGCCATTACCTTGTTGTTGACCGCTGCCGAAGAAAGAGGCGCTTCCCGCCCCCTGCTATGTACTTTACACACAGAAAGATGGAACAGAAGTGGCGCAGAGACCCTAAAATCAGCAGTTTATATACTCTCGCGGAAGGTTCTAGGTGTTAGGGGAATGAAAACACCCTCCCTCAAACTTTTTATTGGGTAGGATACAGCAACATATTCAAGTTGGGGGAAGATACCTATGATTGGTCAGAAATTAATAACGGAAATTCGGGATTGGTTAAATGCAAAACAAGGGGAAAGAGAGGGGTATACAGCCAACTTAAACAATAACAGAAAGAAATTTAACAAAGAACAAACTTTTGAAATAAAATTTTCTCCAAAGAACAGTTATTTTTCTTCGCACTAGGGTGCACTATTGTAGTTCTTCAGTAGTGTCCTCTAGAAGAGAAAGTTCACACTTCTTACTTCAAGCAAAACAAAAACACATCAAAAATGACACAGTTCTAAAACTCCGAAATTTACAGGTAGTGACATCTTCTGTGAAAGTAGAAAATTAATACCGTCAATAAAGTTCAGACTTCCTCCAGCAGAGGAGTTTCAACTGGCGCACATTTTAAATTAGCGGCGTGGAGGTGTACCGCCAGGTACAATTATTATTATTATTATAAATGGGTTAGTCTATTACTACTAACAATTACGAAAATCAAATTTAATCGCCACACTCAAACTTCGTAACTCGTAATCTGTCAGAAAACAGTAAATAAAATAGTGAAATGTTAACTAGTCCGAATTATTATTAATCTTATAATTGCGGACATGTCTCCGAAATTACTGAAACATGTACTTATATTTTTTTTACGTCGCACCGACACAAATAGGTCTTATGCCGAAGACGGGACAGAAAAGGGCTATAATATGGAAGGAAGCATTGGAGGCCTTAATAAAGGTACAGCCCCAGCATTTTCCTGATGTGAAAATGGGAAACCACGGGAAAACCATCTTCAGGGCTGCCGATAGTGGAGTTCGAACCAACTATCTCCAGAATGCTAGCTCACAGATGCGCGCCCCTAACCGCATGACCAACTTACTCTAAGCTCTAATGCCGGGCTGTATAGCTTGCATGATAAAGCGCTGGTCTTCTGATCCCACCTTGGCAGGTTCTATGGCGGCTCTGTTCGGTGGTATTTGAAGGTGTCCAAATACGCCAGTCTCGTGTCTGTAGATTTACTTGCATTAAAAAATACTATAGTACAAAATTCTGTCACCTCAGCGTCTCCGAGAACCGTGAAAATTAGTTAGTGGAACGTAAAGACATTATTATTATTATTATTATTATTAGTAGTAGTAGTAGTAACATAATTATTACGGAAGCTGTAATTAAAATCGTCAGTTACAGTCATCATTTTACCTATCGGCACTTGCTGTCCAGTAATAAGCCTTCTATTACAAATAACCGGCGGCAATACCATAGTAGCTTTTTTCCTTCGAGCAATGTTCACGCATGGATGCAACTACGGTATTTGAAATTTGTTTCATTAATAACAATTTCACTGAATACTTATAGCCTTTTCTTTCAATGTCCACCGTCTCTTTATTGACCTGAAAATATTATGAATATAGTATAGACAACTCGCACAGTCTATTGTCAGAAATTCATCGTGGACTGTCACAACAACAGCACAGAAATCTTGCGCCAATTTTTCATTTACTCATTTACTATGCCCCTTCATTTCTGTCAGCTTGGATAACTAAGTAATGCCATTGACGTCTTATAAATCACACACAACTGCACAACACTCGATTCGCATGTATGTGGTGGTACGGATCTTCGACGTCACGTACTGCACGTAAACGAGTACAAAATAACACTCGGCGGCAACATAAGAAGATACAAGTGTGGATACTTCTGTAAGGAGTATGTGTACTTTCCACACAGAGTGCCCTAGACCTGTTTTCGAGTACAGCAACTGGCCTGGCACGTGAGTCAACCTCCCCTACTTGCCGAGCGTTTAGGGGAAGTACACAACAACATGTGTTGGCCTGCGGCAAGAAACAATTTCAACAACCCCTATACTCTGCTACTGTACTTCCACTACACGAGGACAGAATGACATAACCGGTATATCAGGCTACGGCCGTTCAAAACACATTAGGTCCTGAAATATTTGTCTCAGTTATGGGAAAACTAATAGGAAAAGGTAAAAAGTACATAGCATATATTGTAAGATGTATTTTTCTTTGCCGACTAGCAAGATATCTGCATGTATACCCCTAACACCTGTATATGTACGAAGGGCGTACTATATTTTTTACACTTTGTTTTTCTACCCAAATGAAGTACATTACACATCAGTTGTTACGTCCACCTTCTCAACATAATCCCTTCGTAACTGTATGAACATTTTCCATCGATGTTTCAGTCTCTCCAGACCTTCCTGAAACAATTCTTTTGGTGTGCCGCGTACCCATGCCTTGACTACTGTGTCCACTTTTGCAAAATACGCAAAACGGCGACCACGCACAGGTTTCTTCATGTTCCCGAACAGGTGATAATCACCTGGTGCCAAGTCGGAAGAGTATGGTGGGTGTGGCGGCACCGTGAATCACATTTGATCGATGGCAGTGGTCGTCTCATGACTCATTAACAGTCACAAGCCTAGCCATGAAGTCGGCTGGATCTTGATCATGGCGTTGCAAAAGTTATCTGCACATGGCCACACGCCTCTGCTTTTCGTCTGCAGACAACAGTCTAGGCACCCACGTGGATGACAACTTCCCCTACTGTAAGTGACCGTGCACGATCCGCTGCAGGGTGTTTCGGCTAATTCCCGTGGCTGCATCCATTTCCGTAAATGTGATGAATTTGTTTCCTTGGATGGCCTGTTCGACCCGGACAATGTTGGCTGGTGTTGATACTGTCACATTCCTTCCAGAACTGGTTCCCTTGTTCACCGATGTGCGCCCTGTTTTCCAGCCTTCCACCCAGCTTTAAACTGTTTTCCGTGACGGCACATGTTCTCCACGGACGGGTAATGTTCACACCTCCAGACTTGCGCTATCTGATATCGTACTGGACTAGCACTCGTAACAGCTGTTCCTCATGCACGCAGAGTTGTCAGTCAACTCGTGTCCTTGACTTGCCTGCTGTAAAGCGAGTTTCTATAGACATCGTTCCAGCAACGTTTTGAAGGCTTTGTACGTCTGTCAGGTTTTTTTTAATTTAACCCGATACTTCGCTTTCTTTTACACCGGCAAGAAGAGATCAAATCAAGATCAGCAATAACGCAACGGGCCACAAAAACCAAGGAAGCCAGTATGTCAGGAAAAGCTGCTGGTAAAGAGAGGCATGCCCACTTATGTGCCTCATAATCTGGGGAACAATATCAGGGGTAGACAAACATGAAATCATGCACATGATAAGTGATTGTCCCGTCAGCTAGCTTGTAATATGTTCTTCGGTGATAGCCCAGTGGCATACTCACTCTTCTCTCAGCAAGGGGACTGGTCAGCGGAAGTGAGATATTCGAAGTGGAAATTTTCGTCAGAGTGATCCATGTTCCAAGTAGCACTGTAGATTCCATGGCTTGTGGTATAGTTTAATTGCCAGGTAAATAATCAAGCTTGCTTTGTTTTGCTTAGAAATATTTTTTAATTCTTTATCTCTCTAGATGAAGAGGCTGATTGGGGTGTTTAATCCTGAGCGCTTGTTATTTATCTACTTATTATCCTAAAGTAAGAACGAAATTCGGTATTTTTGACACGGTACACTGTTGTTTATATTCATTTTGCTATCATCTTTCCTTAAACAGCCACGTCTCTTATATGCGGTGTATATCGTAGGTCAGCATATGGTGTTCCTCTCTATACGGCTAGTATGTCTTAAAACTCTAATATTGTGGTATATTTGTATGTTGTGCCTTTGTTCGGGTTATCAAAATTCCATTTTTCAGTCAGTGGTGGTTTGTGACATTCTTCAGTGGGTATATAATACACTCGTAAGCATCTTATTCAAGTCTCAAATAATAGAATATTGACCAAACATAACCATGTAAATTTAATTGGCAAGTTATGTAGTATAAACTTAAGATGCAATATGTCGAAGCAGAGAATCCATTCCTCTGGGCAAACATGTCGATGAATTTCTCGTCAAGTTGGACATGTTGTTCCTCAACAGGTAACATTGCTAAAGCTGTCAATCAGTCTTTCAGGAACGTTTAATGTGCATAATCGCCTTTCAGCTTCACTTCTTAATAGTATTGTCACAATAATCTTCTACAGTTTGAGACTTTCACAGAATGTGAGTTCCGATCAATGTTCAGTCAGGAACTGCAATAGAACATCAGCGCTGGAGGAGTTGCTAAGACCTTTACACATGTTAATTGCCTTTCTCTATTTTGCTATCTGTTTTAAGTCGGTCCGACACAGACAGGTATTATAGCGACGATAGGAGAGGAAGGGGCCAGGGCTAGGAAGGAAGCATCCGTGGTCTTAATTGTATAGCCCCAGCGTTTGCCTAGTGTGAAAACAGGAAACAATGGGAAATCATCTTCAGGGCTACCGACACTGTGGCCAGAACCTTAATGTAAGGTTACAAACACACACCGCGAACCGCGTAGCTAAATCAATCGGTTAGCTTAGTTCGAGGTCTAGGAACGTCTATGAATTGGCAAGTTGCAAGGGTTTTCCTTCAGCAAGGTTTCTGGAAATTTCTTGTTAAAATTTCAGAAATTTTCATTTGAGAAGAGCATAGACGCCATATGATGTCCAGAAAATATAAAACGGGACCTGGCCCCTCCGGTAACCGTATCACACACTACTAGGCTGCTGTTTTCCTCACCCGAGGCATTTGTCTGTCCATCAGCTCTGGTAGTGCTTCTTTCCTATGTACTGCTGCAGCAAGGTCCGTCCGAGGCACTACCGTTTCAAACGTATACTGCAACCTAGAGGACTTAAATTGTACTATTCCACAGCGTTGCCAGCTTCAAGACCAGCGAATCTGCAATGTGCGCATGGAAATTCGGCTATAAATATTAAAATTAAGCTAGGCTCTAAACTTGAAAAAAAGATTCATTCCGCTAAATTGGATAGCTAAATTTCGTCTAATAATAATAATAATAATAATAATAATAATAATAATAATAATAATAATAACAAGTGTTAATGGTAACACTTTACCCCATCTAAAACGGACAAATTATTTATTAATAATTATAAACTTGAAAGTTGAGCTCCCAGAAGGAAGCCATTACTTCATTTCTTCGATTGCAAATATTAATAGCATTCAAGCCCTTTAGGATTTTTCAAATGTGAAATCACCAGCGTTTCGCTCTTGTGTGGCAGTGGGCTCGTCAGTTGGATTGATGCGGCATTGAGACACCACTGCAAGTTTTGCCTGTGAAATATCATGCACCCAAAGCTGGTTGTATTTCCAGAAGCTCCTCTACCGACTATTGCAGATGGCGTTGGTGACTCTATAGAGGGGTACTAGATAAATTATAAGCAGTTTTACCTTGTTTTCCCGTCGAGCTAGAAGTTGTTATAACATGTGAGTCCGCGAAGCCCTACGAGTCACACCTTTACACCAGTCATGACAGGAACTGGCCACATAGAAATTATATTACTTTTTTTTTTTTTTGCTAGGGGCTTTACGTCGCACCGACACAAGTAGGTCTTACGGCGACGATGGGATAGGAAGGGCCTAGGAGTTGGAAGGAAGCGGCCGTGGCCTTAATTAATGTACAGCCCCAGTATTTGCCTGGTGTGAAAATGGGAAACCACGGAAAACCATTTTCTGGGCTGCCGATAGTGGCATTCGAACCTACTATCTCCCGGATGCAAGCTCACAGCCGCGCGCCTCTACACGCACGGCCAACTCGCCCGGTAATGATATTACTAGCGTTGCTCCTAGATCTGTTTCTTGGATACATCTAAAGCCAAGGACGAGATTGTGACAAACTGATGAAAGGAACAAATGTCTCCTCATCCCTATCAGGAGACATAGCGCACAGTAAACAAAACATGTCAGAGCGGGAATAGGGCTTACATTCCTCCCGTGTACATATTCTCTGACAATGAAACTGAGAATTCATAAAATCTTATGTTTCGGCGATAATAGATGTCCATGTGTGCGGATGTCTCTCTTTTCCACAAAAAGGACAAGAACATTAAAATTATGCCTAGAAGTGCTAAGGTCTCCGCACGTCATTAGTTGATGAGGTTAAACCATACATCCGCTCGGTTCCAAATGCTCTGTCGGACTTACGTCCACACTTGAACAGGTAAAAAAATACCAGTTTATTTCTCACGACGGTGAGAACGTACGGAAACGAAGGGGGAATTACCCCTATTCCCGTATAACAGAGTGATAGTGCAGTGGCACAGATTTCATTAAATGAACACGAAAGCTAATCCGATTGGGGAATTTATCTGGCAATATAACATTAAGCGAGAAACGTGATTCAGAAGAAAGGGTCATAAAGTTCCTTTCTATAAGCTCGACATTGTTCCGCTTTTGCTACCTGCTATTCCAGTTTCTCTCCGTACTGGGGAATGCATGAGGTAGTTGTTTTGTTTCCCATCCGAACGCACCTGTGGCCTTCCAGAGTGTTCTAGTATACCACATGGTCGATACACGGTGACCACATGCCGATTTCCCACTGTTCTACATTGTAACTAAAGGAGAGCAAACTTCTCAGATAGTGTACGTATTATCACATTCTCGTGAGAATGTCATGCAAGGAAGACTGTAGAACAGTGCTGTTGCAGATCCGAGGTTCCAATTCAGAATATGACAAATTATTCTGGATATTGTTTCTACGTATTCTTTTCAAACATGCTCAAAATAAATGTATTAGTGATCCCTGGAAAGAGTCTTCTTAAAATTAATTAGAATTAACTTACCATTATACGAAACACTCGATTGTATTGATTTTACACACAGTTAGCATGCGCTGGCTGGATAATCCCCTTAACTCTTCAGAATTTTCTGCCTCTGTGGTGTAGTAGTTAGTGTGATTAGCTACCAACCCCGGAGGCCCCAGTTCGATTTCCGGCTCTGCCACGAAATTTGAAAATTGATATGAGGGCTGGAACGGGGTCCACTCAGCCTCGGGGGGTCAACGGAGTAGAGAGGTGTTCGATTCTCACCTCAGCCAACCTCGAAGTGGTTTTCCGTGGTTTCCCACCTCTCCTCCAGGCAAATGCCGGGATGGTATCCAATTTAAGGACACGGTCGCTTCCTTCCCTCTTCCTTGTCTATCACTTCCGACCTACCAATCCCCCTCACAAAGTTCCTGTTCAGCATAGCAGGTGAGGCCGCCTGTGCGAGGTACTGGTTATACTCCCCAGTTGTATACACCGACCCACAGTCTCACGCTCCAGGACACTGTCCTTAAGGCAGTAGATGTGTGGTCTGAATATCATGATGTATTAATTATGTACACTTGTGGTGAAAGAACTAATAATATTGCTGCTGGTTTTACGTCCCACTTACTACGTTCTTATGGTTTTTGCGGACACCGAGGTGCCGGAATTTCGTCCCTAAGGATTTCTTTCTCGTGCCAGTAAATATACTGAGACGAGGCTGACTTATTTGAACACCTTGAATCGAACCTACCAAGCTGGGCTCAGAAATCCAGTACTCTATCACCTGAGCTACTCAGCCCGGCAGGTGAACACAATATATTTTTTTTTTGCTAGTTGCTTTACGTCGCACCGACATAGATAGGTCTTATGGCGACGATGGGACAGGGAAGGCAGGGAAGGACTAGGAATGGGAAGGAAGCGGCCGTGGCCTTAATTAAGGTACATCCCCAGAATTCGCCTGGTGTGAAAATGGGAAACCACGGAAAACCAGTTTGAGGGCTGCCGACAGTGGGGTTCGAACCTACTATCTCCCGAATACTGGATACTGACCGCACTTAAGCGACTGCAGCTATCGAGCTCGGTATGTGAACACAATAAAACGCAACGAACGAATGTTGGAAAATTATGTTGTTTAGATAGATTAGCTACTTTAAAAAATTTCGAAAGTGAACATACGTTTGTAAAATAAACCTTCACCTTCAAAATAGAAATTAAAAAGTATATCGATTGATATAAATTAAGATATTAATCGAAACATTAAAATTAATGCAGATTATGTATTCACATATAAAATAGCTTGGCTGTTTAACACAAGCGAATCTGTAAGGTTAGCTGACACTCAAAGGGTTAACATTCTTGTTTGTGCAGATTGGAAGTACGAAATCGATTTCCCCTTCAGCAATCCATCATGAATTCATCTTTGAATCGTCTTCCTCAAAGCAGACGTACTCCAGGCACTACGACTGTTCGATAGTGCACGTCATGACGAAGGACGTCTCCATCTGTTGGATCTCATGGAAGCAAAGTGGGCAAGGAAATGATATCGTAGGAAGCTCGTAATATACGATAATGATGACGACAATGAAGACTCAATAAGAGATACCAAACAATACTCAGCTGGGCTGAATGACTCACATAGCAGAGCGCTGGGTTTCTGGCGTGCTGCTACTGGACCGCAGGATCAGCTGAACAAATAAGAAGAATAAGAATGATTTCTACGTCAAACTAACTAATTGAACAGTTTTCAGAAAAAGCAAGTTGCGGGAAATTTTTCCCCACAACAGTTCTTTTACGTGCCAGTAAATCTTTTGATATTACATTGTGTAGTTTTGTACCTTGAAATATCATTAAACTACCATGCAATTTAGCCACGCTACTTGGGTCACGTAGCTGTGAGCTTGCATTCGGGAGATGGTGGGTTCAATCCTGCTGTTGGCAGCCCTAAAGATTGATCTCGGTGATTTTCCATTTTCACACCAGGCCTTGTTTAAGGCCTTGGTCGCTTCCTTCCTAGTTCTAGCCCTTTCTTATCTAATTGCCGCCATAAGACTTGTCTGTGTCATGCTAAGTATATAAAACATATAGTAAATATATATGTCTGATCATGGATCGAACTTGCTATGCTGAGCTCAGAATTACCATCTTGAACATTAAGACCGACAACAATCACACTCTAAGGTAAATTAATATATCGTAGTAATGTCTTAACACTTCTTTAACATTGAATGCAAACAGTGAACTTGAGCTACCGAAGACTGGACTTCAAATAACCTTATTCGATATATGATTGTAAATATGCTTCACGTGTTGTCTGGCGACAAGAACAAGATTGCAGTACAGCGGATTAGAATATTATGATAGAGATTTTTTTTGCTAGTGGCTTTAAGTCGCACCGACACAGATAGGTCTTATGGCGACGATAGGATAGGCAAGGCCTAGGAGTTAGAAGGAAGCGATGGTGGCCTTAATTAAGGTACAGCCCCGGCTTTTGCCTGCTGTGAAAATGGGAAACCACGGAAAACCATCTTCAGGGCTGCCGGCAATGGGATTCAAACCCACTATCCCCCGGATGCAAGCTCACAGCCGCGTGCCTCTAACCGCACGGCCAACTCGCCCGGTGACAGAGATTTAATGTCTCAGCTACTGCTAACAGTCAGTACAGGTTTGGAAGTCAAATTTCCATCATATTAAAGGTCAACGATTGTCTGTTAAATATATCGAATCTGTCCTTCGGTTATAATGTTTGGACATCCGTTTAATGCAAGAATCAATCTTGCTCTAATACATCCCTTACGGCGTAAATATTTTGGCAAGAATCAATCTTGCTGTAATACATCCCTTACGGCGTAAATATTTTGGCTTACAGCATGTGCTTCTGTCCATCACGTTTGTGCCATTGCTTGTCTTTAATTTCTTACACAGTGCAGTCGCTACAAAACCATATTAAAAATGTCTAAAATTCAAACAATATAAAATGTCAAGATGCCCCTTAGGTCTATCAAATGTTTCTTTATATGCTGCGCAATATAATTTGTAGTTGAATATGTTCAAGCAAAATTCAGCAATATCCTGCAATACCGTAACGCATTCTTCTCGACAGTGCTACAACTACAAGGATGGGATGAGGAAATTTACTATTTCGGAAGTTTTTGTTTTTCAGATTGAGATGGCCTACAATCAGTACACTCCTTTCCTCTACCATCCCAGATTATTTTATGGCCAAAGTAGCGAAAGTGCCGAACCCTATGTGTAGTGCAGGCATCTATGTCTCTAACCTGGGCATCTCGAATTCGATTTCAGAGTCATATAAAGTCTGAGAGCTGTAATTCGATTCATTTGGCTTCGTGCGGTAAATTTAGACAATTTAGATCTGAAGATCAGTGAACTTAGTTGACAATGCCAAGCAATACGGCGGAGAAGAATGTTACGCTTACAAAATACCATTCTATTATCTTCAATCCACCAGGCAGTGCAGCAGTAATCTTGGCAGGTTTAGCACTCTGTAATGTTTGTATTAGTCGTGATATTTCCCAAAAATCGACGTAAATATGTTTTTATTCCATAAAGAGCTAAAAATGAATAATTGCTTAACGACCGCGTTCGTCCCTGTATTAAACAATTACACTGCAGCTCTCAATAAGGGCTTTACACCAGAGACGGACAATCTGAACTACTGAATGTGTGCCAAGTGACGTTCTTAAAGGAATTTGACAGGCTCATGAAATACGTAAACAAAGATAATTAAGAACATTAGGTAACAATTATGCTTGTTGTATAAAGGGGCCTAACATCTAAGGTCATCGGACCAGGTAACAATATGCCATCTTCCACACTTATAGGGTAGGGTGGGGCTATTTGAATCATCGGGTTATTTGGATCAAATTTTATCCACTGCGCACTTAGGAAGCGCAAGCTAGAAGCCATTGTGAACCAGAACTGTGTGGACTGAGGTCTGACTTCAAGCACGTTTTAACTATACCGAGATATCTGTCATGAAATTCGATTAAAATTAGCTTAAGTAAGCTGAGGTAAGAGGCAGTTGTTGGTAATTTATCTTGATGTAATATTGGAGACGTAATATTTAAGATATTGTGCTTACACTATTGAGAATCAGTTACTGCTCTGTTTGTAGGTGTGTGAGGGAGGCTTAGCACGCCACCTACCGTTACAACTAGTGCATTCTCTCGGTAACAGTAAGAACTGTTAACATTTTAGTAGAATGTTGCAGATGGGGTTATTTGAATCAATTTTTGCGGGCTGTTTGGATCAGTATTTTTCAATGGGATATTTGTGTTCCGTATCGAAATAATACTTTCTTTTACATTATTATTTGATACTACGAAACACTAACAAGACTATTTACCCCAAAACATGTTCTCTAGTGAGCTTAAATTCGTGCATCTCTAAGTTTTTATTGGGGAAAGTCTTAGAATGCAGTGCATCAATTATGTTCAGATAGTATTCTTTAATATATATGTACACCGTCCGAGGGAAGAACACAACACATTAATCATTAATATCTCTTATTGTTTCCCAGATGGTGAGCAAATACAAGCGGAAGGATGTTTATTTAAAATGGACAGAAGGAAATATGTCGTCGGCTCTGACCAGTGCGCTTAATGATCACTTGAGTTTGCGTGGGGCTGCAGTACGTTTTAAAGTACCATTTACTACTTTGCAATGAAGATTTAAGACAGTGCGACCAAACCAGGGACTTGGAAACGATCACGGTGGAAGAATTCATCTTCAGTCAAAGTCTGCAGGTCATCCTACGATTTTTTCAGTCGAAGGAGAAGAGGAACGTGTAAAGAGACTGAAACGTTTGTGTAACCGTGGTTTCGGCCTTACCCCAGTGAATGTACGAAGAGCTGTATATACTTTCGCTGAACTTCGAAATATTGACGTTCCTTAGGGTGCTGAATTACAAATGACGGAAAAAGACTGGTTCGCGTCTTTCATGAATAGCGACAGTGACATTTCTTTAAGGAAACTATAGAGCCTCTCAAACTCTCGAGCAATAGGCGTAAATAAGGAAAGCAAGTCATTGAGGAATTCAGTATGGAAGCTCAACCTGAAAATATATACAATGCTGATGAGAGTGGGTTTCCTACGTGCAATGAACCCAGTCAAGTAGTAGGAGAAAAAGGCAAAATACAGATTGTTTCGTTGACGGATTTAGAACGTGGAGAATATGTAACAGCGATAGCTTGTTGCAGTGCTAGTGGATCATTCATCCCTCCCTCTGTAATATTCAAAGGAAAGAGAATGCGCGATGAATTCAAGCAAGGAATGCCACCAGGTACACCAGCGGTGATTTCAGAAACAGGCTACATCAATGAATACTTGTATCTGGTTTGGTCAGAACACTTTAATCCGACATCGATCTCAAGGAAAATGCTTGTTGTTTTTAGACGGCCATGCTTCACATCATTCCACCCAGTGTCTAGAATACTGCGTGAGACGGCATTGAGCTGCTATTCCTTCCTCCTGCCACAACTCACGTCCTTCAGCATCTCGATAGGACGGTCTTTAAACCTCTAAAGGCATTTTATCACCAGGCGGCAACTTTGTTTGTTCACAGCAACCCATCAAGTTCAATTACGAAATTTGTGTTCGGTCCTATCTTCAAAACAGCATGTAGGGAATGCAGTTAAGGGATTTGAATGCACAGGTATTTATACCTTTAATCCCAACCAAGTACCGCAATATAAATTTATTCCTTCGTGCACAGCAGTGTTAACCATGGTTTCAATGAGCTATCTGACTCAGCAGGAAATCCAGGACCGTCAAACTCTCCTATTGGTGAAGCCAGTACGTCTAGAACCAAAAATGCTCCCGTTGCTCGCCCTTCTGATGTACTGCACGTCTCACAAAGAGAAAGCTGTTCAGATAGTATTAGGCCTAAGCCACTACCTAGGCCTATTTCAGAAACTTTATCCACTATTTTACCGTCACCGAACAAAAATGTCTTGAAAAAGAAGGTAAAACAGAGTACAGCACTCAGCCTGTCACTGACATCTCCTGAACGTGTACAGAAAGCACAGGTAAAGAGAAAGCTGCAGTTTTTGAAAGAACAATCTGCTGCTAGCAGCAAACGTAAGTCTGCGGGTAACAGTAGGAGGTCTAGGTCTAGGCCTAATCATCCAAGAACGAGTACGAAGAAATCTCTTCAAGATTCATCAAGTTCCTCATTTGAATCATCAGCTGACGAAGAAAATTCAGCGTGTGGGTTCTGCTTGATGCTGTACTTGGACCCCGAATCGTTCAAGAAAGACGATGGGGTATGTTGTGAGAAGTGTGAAACTTGGTACCATGAGGTTTGTGTTGGAGCAATTGGACGAAAACAATTTACTTGCGGAAGATGTGTTTAGTGATCTGGAAATGATAGAAAAAACACTAATATGAAGACACTTATCTTCCTGAATGGTTATGTTACTAGTTGTACGTACCTTAAGTGCTGGAAATTGAGTGATCCACGTAGCCCCCCCTGTGATCCTATTTATCCCACAATATTTTACAAGTAAGCTTTTGCAATAGGTGCGTATTTTATATTTTTATCAGTAAATAAAATGATCTTTAGCGCTAATTGTTCCATTATTTGTTGCCTGAAACTACAGAGTACTAGACTGTATTTTGCTATCACAGAAAATTTGTTTTTACATGCATTTCCGTTCAGTTAAGTCCGAAATGATTCAAACAGCCCCACCCTACCCTAATTACTTTCGAAGGTGTACATCAAAGCTTGGCTCATTTATATTCTACTAACCGGATAGGCAGTGTTACTTGGAATGGAAATCAATTTAATTTCCCTGATTTCTTTACCAATGTATTACGAAGACTTTCTGAGTGCTGTCTGTCTTAAAGACAGAACTCACCGAATGTTAAAGTGGAGAAGTTAGTGTGATATTCTCGAGGCTCACGTACGGAAATTAAGCCGGAGATCCAGTATTTAGTATAATGAGATTGTGTTCACACAGTTAATCTCGGAGACTGGAGACAGTTTACTCCTACACCTCGTCAAAGCTACTGAAACTAGCTGGTACTTATTATGTTTACCTTACGAGATCAGAATCACTCGTCACGAAGTGATTTGCAACATGCTAACAATGGCATGCAACCGGAAGGGCAAAGGGAAGGAACTGCATCTTCCTCCAAGCAGGCCGGACGAGGGAGGGGTGGTAGGCGTGGCTGTATCCTGGGGGCAATACGGTAGAGAACACGCAAATAATGAGCAAGCAACCGATTCCGGTATTGCTACATATGTAATTCTGTGTAGTTCTAGTCTCCGGCGTACTTTGTAATTTGCACCTTTGGTTTTTCAGCATTTAAGGGCAGTTTTAATTTATGTTGGCTTGTAGGAAAACTATGGGTGATATACAGTGGTGGAAATATTTATTACATCACCTTTTATAATTAAGAATTTTTGTTATAATCATTGAATAACTGAGCTAAATTTGCCTGATTTCTCTCCATTTCTGTCAGAAATGAATATGCACAATATTTTTGTCAATTTCATTTTATTCTTAATTTTTTATTTCTATAAAAAGGTTTGTTTTTTATCATTTGACACTTTCTTGAAAAATGGATGTAAGTGGATGTGTGAGCTATTCTGTTTGTTCTTCTGAAAAATGAACACTAATTTTGAAAGAAACACTGCATATTAATGTTGTAACATCACACTGATCGATTTTAGTGTTTGTAAAAGCACAGTTGCCGCATATGAATGCACTGTTGCCATTTAATACTTTGTTGTTCCACCACGCACCTTAATCACCGCTTGACATCATGAGGGCATTGAATGAATTTACTTTTTCATGTAATCCTAACTCAGTACATGAGTCAACAGACGCACAAGGGTCTCCAACAGTTCCCATTTATTCCGTGGCTTGTTGTAGGTGTCAGCATTTCCCATAACCTTCCAACAGTTCTCAACAGGATTGAGATCAGGACTATTTCAAGGCCATTCTAACACTTGAACCCAATTTGGTCTAAGAAAGGATTTTACCTGAAATGTAAAAATATGTGATAATAACCACGAGCTTCGTCTGGTTCGTGCTTGGTACAACTATTAATCATAGGACTCGCCTACAAAGCTTTGTGGCAACGGGCGGATTCATCCTGAAAAATCCAAGTGGAAACATCTCCAGACTGGTCTCTTATTGTTGGCATAAGCTTCTTTCCGAGAATGCTTATGTAGGCATCCGCGTTGACTGTGCCATTTATGAAGTTCAGACGACCTACTCCGTGACTGGGGATGCACCCCCAAACATCTGTCCTTGTGGGTCTTTGACTGTAGGTATGTGTTATGCATGATGGCAAAAATTATTCACATTTCCCTTGACGCACAAACACTTTTCCATCTGAGCGATGCAGTTTCAATTTGGACTCGTCTGATAAGATTACTCTGTTCCACATATCTGGTGTGCATGTCGCATATGCGTTTGCCCATTTTAGCCGCTGTTGGCGCATTGTCTTGGTCAATAAAGGCTTCTTTCTAGGACGACAGGCTGAGAGTCCAGCTTCCAGTAGTCTATTTTCTACAGTTCTACTGTTTACTGAGATGTCATACATTTCTTCCTAGTCTCGCTTTACTTCAGGTGATGACAGGCGACGATCCTTGAGTGAATGCCTTTTCAATACCCTGTCCTGTTTCGTAGTAGACGCCCTTTTTCGACTTCTTCCTTTCTTATGATCAACATTTCCTTTTTCCTTGTATTATTCAGAAACCTCAAAATCGTAGACTGAATAAAACCTGTCTTAGAGGTTATCTCTAAACCAACAGATGAATAAGCCAGTGTAGCAGTTTTCTTTTCTGGCGTTAATTCAACTGATCTACCCATATTCTCGCTGCAAAATCCCAACTCAAAATGACTGTATAAACACTGGCTTCATTGTAAAAACAAACAACAACAACAACAACAAAGAGTTGTGTATTGTTGGAATGATATGAGAAGAAGTCAAACTTTCAAAGCAAGAATATGTCAACAATGTATAACAACAATGGGACTGGTATAAAATAAAGCAAACAGCCGAAAAATACAAAAAGACAAAGTAATTCATGGTGTTGCAAAAAAATATTTCCACCGCTGTATATTAGTTTTAACTACTTTTTGTTGTTTCGATTAACATTGTAATTAGGATTCGTCTGGATGCAGTTTAGAACTTTAGTGTAGTTATGTTATTACATAGTGCCTTGCTTTCTTCATTACTGTGTAATTCTTGTGCAGTCCTTTCGATATTTCAAGATTTAATATTTCTGATTGCACATAATAATGATGATGACAATAATAATCTGTCATTGTGTTTATGTATTCAGCGTAACTAGATTTCTGTATTTTCAATTAAGTGGTTATTCCGAACATTTTATATTTATTATGATACGCCTAAGTAGACATGTCCCGTGGTGTAGGGGTAGAGTGCCTGCCTCTTACCCGGAGGCCCCGGGTTCGATTCCCGGCCAGGTCAGGGATATTTACCTGGACCTGAGGGCTGGTTCGAGGTCCACTCAGCCTACGTGATTAGAATTGAGGAGCTATCTGACGGTGAGATAGCGGCTCCCCGTCTAGAAAGCCAAGAATAAAGCGGTCTCTTGGTAGGCCAAGGCCCTTGAAGGGCTGTAGTACCATGGGGTTTGGTGTGGTTTTTAAGTAGACATGTAGTGTAGTTATTCTATCAATTAGTATCTTGCTTGCTTTAGTGTCGTGAAATCCTTGTGTAGTAGGGCCTATGCAGTTTTCCTTCTACATATATACATGACGCACATAGTACCCTATTTTATTTCTCTTGATATGTTATTGTTATTTAATTTATTTTTTGAAAAGATAAGAGAATTGATGAGGGGCATAGATGTAGGGGCTGTGGGTGTGAGAGGGCATTAGGGAGTGTGAGAGAGATACGAGTAATTAGAATTCTAACAGAGGACAGGAATTAAGGTAAGTCTACATCATTCAATATACAGGATACGGCAGAGAGGCAGGAGAGAGGGGAAGGAAGGGTATAATTTGTGGAAACCAGGTGGTCCAATGTTTTAAAGGGGAATAAACTGAGGAAGAAGGGTTCTCGTCAGGGAGTCAGTTCAAGAGGACAGCTTAATCAGAGAATGATGGAATCAACTAGAGGGAAAAATACACTGGTGAAAAATGAAATCCCAACACCAAGAATACGTTTGTTTAGAGGAATGGAACTTAGATAAGGTCCGTGTTCGTATCACTCCCCTGGCAAAAATATGTTTCTTCAATGGATGCTCTAAAACCGATCTTAAGCTACTTGCAAATTTAGCACCACCACCTCGCAAAGCACATTTGAATTCACCCGCGGATTGATCCGATTGTCTAACTTCAGCAGGTCATAAAAAATCAACGGCATAAGATGAAAATGAAAATGCACAGCCTGTTTACAGTCATTTGACCTGGTCAGGAATGGAATGAATGAAGCCCCATCCAGCGGCGAGGATAGGAAAAGTGCCGGCTGCCGAAGCCTGTCGCACTCCTCTGGGGCAATGATGAATGAATGATAGATAAAATGAAATGACACTGGAGAGTGTGACAGGGAAAACCGGAGTACTCGGAGGAAAACCAGTCCCGCCTTTGCTTTGTCCAGCACAAAACTCACATGGAGTGACCGGGATTTGAACCACGGAACCCAGCGGTGAGGGGCCGTCCCGCTGCCGCCTGAGCCACGGAGGCTCTAACGGCATAAGATATGAAATTATATTTTTCAAGTTAGGCTATTTATCAGTATAACCTACACTCCAACGCTCATATACACGTAAGGTACAGCCCCAGCATTTGCCTGGTGTGAAAATGGGAAACAACGGAAAAACATCTTCAGGGCTGCCGACAGTGCGGTTCGAACTCTCTATCTCCCGAATACTGGATACTGGCCGCACTTAAGTGACTGCAACTGTCGTGCTCGTTCACGTTGTTTTCGACCTCCCTGAATATTTTGTTAGTTCCCATAATTACCTACTGACCTCTGAACTTTGACAGAGACTTCCTATGAAGTGAACAAAACTACGCGGTCCAGTTAAATTGATCCGATTGTCTAACTTAAGCAACTCATAAAAAACAACGGCATAAGATGAAAATGAAAATGCACAGCCTGTTTCCAGTCATTCGACCGGGTCAGGCATGGAACGAATGAAACCCCCATCTAGCGGCGAGGATAGGAAATCTGCCGAAGCGTGTCGCACTCCTCTGGAGCAATGATTAATGAATGACAGATGATCAGTTATTTTCAGTTAAATAGAAAGTCATATTACACAATTTATTTTCAGCTTCCACGTTAAAATAGCCTACAGGTCTACAGTTTGGTGCCGACAGTACAAGGCTTGTAATAATATACTCCTGGCACGAAGAGGTGCAGATATTTCCTAATTTTGTAACTGAATATCCCACCATATCCACGAAAAACTATTATTATTATTATTATTATTATTATTATTATTATTATTATTATTATTATTATTATTATTATTATTATTATTATTATTATTATTATTATTATTATTATTATGTCAATTGATCAGCGAATCTCATTCATTTACTCGGTTTAGCCTCACCCATGTCAAAATATTTAAATAGGTACTGAGTATCAAAAGCAATGAAAGGAAATGAGAAAAATGTAATATATCAGGAGTGTTGACAAGAACCACCATGTCAAGTGACAGTTTGGAATATTCAAATTAAAAAGGGCTCTTCCCAAGAAGTCCCTAGCAGCAAATACAGCATGTAACATAGTTAAATACTTGCTTACTCATCGAACTGAGAAAGTCAACATTTGCCTACGTTCTGGAAAGTTCTTTAGAGGATTAACTTAATTACGACATATTTTAGTTTAATTAAATACACTGAGAGAGATCCATCTCTCCTCAAACACACAGGACGGGTTTGTCTCATGTAAACAGTCAGAGTCAAATACGAAATCAAAAGTACAGAATCTGTTCCCAGAACACGGTATTTCAATAAACGAGAAGTGCATGATTTCTGCCTTTATTTTCAATAATAATAATAATAATAATAATAATAATAATAATAATAATAATAATAATAGTATTGCGTCCCACAACAATCTTGTCCTTGAAATTTTTCTTGTTTTAGTTCTTTATGTAGTCAAGTTTGTTACAGTAAACCAAAGAATGTCTTCAAATGATGAAGGTCTAGCAATTTTTCCTCATATACTCTAAGTATGCCAAAATTTTAAAATAATAATCTAGGACACTAAAAATTAATATTTATGCCAAAATATCGACACCAGAAGAAGTGATCTTACTGCCGAGCGGTAGCTGATTTATCCGTAGGATGCAAAATTTCAAAACAGTGTGAATCAATTAACCGACTTGTTTTCCCAATTTCATTCGGAATATTTATAGTACAGACCTTATTGGTAGATTTTTTTTAATTAACCAATTTTCCATTTGGCTCTTCATTTATATCAAATGTGAAAGGAAGATTTCATGGACATTAAAACATGAGTAGTGAGAGAAATATTTGCGACCATTTTCTTATCAATTTCAACATACTTTGTGGATGTACTCATGTTTCTGAACGATACCTGCAATTGATCCTGTGTTTTCACACAGTGGAAAAACAGACGAAGGGTAAGAAGAGTAACCCACAAAGAATCTCCAAAAATTATCAAAACGCATTTTTCTCTCATTAAGTTTTTGCATTTACGTAAATAATACCGTGCATTTTGACACAGAGATAATACAAATAGATCAGATTAAAACTGCAATGGTGTTCCTTTCGTGATCCTAGTGCAAATAATACAATATCATCACATTCAGTGTTAAAACTACCAGAACGTGAGTGCCTACGACAATCGTGCCAGTGTGTACATTGTTATATACGTTTTGTCTTTCTTTACACAGATTACGCTGAGACTTCTCAGTCAATACTATGTGGTAATACATACGCGAAACTGGTGCTGGATATATTAGGGACGAATGTATCAACAAATATAGGCCTACTTCCTTTTGTGGAAATAGCGCACCGATTGCACATTTCTTTTCTGAAATATCCCCGGGAGTCTTCTTTTTTTCTTTCTTTTCTTTTTGTACAATTTGCTTTACCTCGTACCAACTCAGATAGGTCTTACGGCGACCATCGGACAGGAAAGGGCTAGGAGTGGAGGGGAAGTGATCGTAGCCTTAAGGTACAGCCCCAGCATATACCTGGTGTGAAAATGGGAAACCACGGAAAACCGTCTTTAGGGCTTCCGACAGTGGGCATTATCTCCCGAATGCAAACCCACAGCTGCGTGGCCCTGACCGCACGCCAACTCGCTCGATTTCCGGTGGTCGTTTTAGGCAATTCAGTACGGCGACACATGAGATCGACGTCGAGGTAATGCGTGATTTTTCAACTTCTAGCACAGACTAAGGCGTTAATATTTTTTTTGGAAGCATAATGACTGGTTTCATAAAGATGGTGTGCAATAAAATGGTCAATATAGGCTTAAAGACCACGCGGAAAAGCTTTGATCGACATGTGGAGTTTCACGAGGCTGATACAGTTGAACACCTTCAAGTTAGACCGAGCCGGGATCGGATAGGTTAACGGACTCAGCCAGCGATCTTACCGTGCCTTCAGTGATATCGTGGAAATATTTGTGACAGTTGATCGAAAAATTGGATACAGGTCCTAATTTACAGATACCTTATTTTTACCGAACGCGTGCCTGCTTGGTTTGGGTCATGCTGTCAACTTGCATTCGGGAGATAGTTGGTTAGAACCCCACTGTCGGCAGCCCTCAATATGGTTTTCCGTTTTTACCATTTTCACAATAGGGGCTGTGCCTTAATTAAGACCACGGTCGCTTCCCTCCCGTTCCTAGCCATCTCCTATCCCATCGTCGCCATAAGACTTTTTTGTGTCGGTGTGACGTAAAGCAACTTGTACAAAGAACACGTTTATTTATTTATTTATTTATTTATTTATTTATTTATTTATTTATTTATTTATTTATTTATTTATTTATTTATTTATTTATTTATTATTGTACTTGTAAAGACATTTGTATTGAAGGTATATTTTATTGAATTCTCAGTCATTCTGGCAACCATGTTGTTAAAGAATGATTCATCACGATATTTTCTTGATAAAAACTGAACTCGGGACTGGATATTTCAGCAATATGGTTGACCCATTCAACCAGCCTTAAATACACACCGCATTAGCAATGATCATAACTCCTCGGGGTTAAGAATGATTAAATCAACACTTCGGTGACTTACCAGCAATTTCAATTCCCTGCGCTTATTTATGAGTAACGACTCTTAAACAAGCATGTACGATGTGCTTAGCTGATGAACACGTATCATTAAAGTTATGCATCATTAAAATAGATAACTGCCAGTCATAGCTCACTGGATGGCAGAACTAGCACCAAGAAATTTTTCCAGGATGCCTGCCGGCGTGCAGTATAGTTTGAAGGACACAAGGACAGATGAGCAAAACAACGTCGATTTGAAGGGACCATAATAATGTATTCGTGTAAAAACAACAGCCCGTATGCAGCTGAAGGGACGCTGAGGATGCTTTGAACAAGAGCCTGACGAACATGGAGTGAAATTTTCATCACAATAAATCTAACTCCCCCTCTACTATAGCATTGATCACTAAACGAATTTTACTTGAAAGTACAAGGGGCGGTTTGATCGTTATAACATATGTGGTAAAACGTTCCCAAAGCTTTTAGTAAGCGTAATTGTGCCGTATAAAATATTGGTTCCCTGACTCCTGTATGGAGTCCTTTCCATTAAATAAACCTGGAAGAAAAGGTGGTAGATTACAGTTGGAAGGATGTAATCACTGTCATGTGTTTCAATGGTGGTTTCAAACTTCTTACGGAACATCCTGTTTAGTGTTGAACCACGAATCTTCTATAAAGAAGCTGCGAAATTTCACGTACATTACTGACGTGTATATAACCGGCTCTGAGTGGAGGAACCTGCGTTGTAGGGACAATAGTATTTTACAATTTAGCAGACAGTATTAGCCAACCAACTGATTGGTCTTGTATTTCTTTGAAAGCAGCCTAATGGAACCACGAGACCGCCGTAGCAGCGAGAAAAAATCTCACTTTCTTTATTTATTTATTTACAAAATATAACTTCTCCACACTGACAGTCACTAATACAGGTACATCAAAACGCCAACACGGTTATTTATTCTAATCTACTACCTCTTCCTCCAGGTTAATTCATGGAAAGGACTCTATGCAGGAGTCAGGATACCAATATTGTATACGGTATTATTACGCTCTCAAGTACAAGTGTCTCCAGCTAAGTTATCATCTATCCGATAATGATGGAGGAGACAACATTGCGCACTTGCCACCATCCCATCTCTTTTAAACTAGGTTAGCTCTTTTCACTATGAGCAGCCTATTTATGGGCTGCGCCAAGTGTGATTATAACTAAAATATCCCCCACGCCATGAAGCTTGCGTAAGATATGTAACAGACTAGCATGGTGTCTCAATCACCAGATATTCGAGACACGTAACTCACTGACCACTTTGAGCATCGTTTTGTTAAGTAATATTCAGTAATGTCTCACTTGTAGATATGATAGGTCCACTGGTTCGGAGACATTTAATGGGTTCTTCAAACTTGCATCATTTTCGGTAGAACAGGAAAAAAGTAAGCAAGCTTATAGCTTTCATGTGATTGCGGATATCATGTTCACAGCCACGAAACCTAGAGCATTACGCCTAACACGAACCAAAGATA
Source organism: Anabrus simplex (assembly GCF_040414725.1). Lineage (NCBI taxonomy): Eukaryota > Metazoa > Arthropoda > Insecta > Orthoptera > Tettigoniidae > Anabrus > Anabrus simplex. The sequence goes on along the minus strand of NC_090266.1, from coordinate 265,402,449 downwards.
CCCAACACATATTGGTGATCACTGTGCCACTCGTCTATCACGCCCCTGGTAGTTTAGAACAAACTAATGAATTGCGAAGTAGTAGCAGTAGTAGCGCTTACCCACATTTGTGGGTTTTCGAGTGCGAACTGCGACGCACATGTAGATTTGGTCCTGTTTTATGGCCGGATAACCTTCCTGACGCCAACCCTATATGGAAGAATGTTGCGGTTTCTGTTGCGGTTGGTAGTGTGGAGTGTTGTCTGAATATGAAAAGGAGCGTGTTGGGACCGACACAAGCACTCTACCTCGGAGCCAGAAGAATTATTGAGAAGCGATTAAAATCCCCGACCCGGATGGGAATCGAACCCTGGACCCTTTGAACCGAAGGCAAGCAGTTGCTTGCTTGATGTTTTAAGGCCCCTAACATCGAAGGTCATCGGCCCATTAAGCAGTTGAGAAGAAAATTAATTTATAGGCAAGTTACGCTGGTAGGAATAAACAGGAATCGCGTTATTATGTTGTTAATATCCCTTCTCCACCTGGAACATTTTGGCGATTCCTTTCTTTAAAAATATTTTTTGAGATAAGTACAAGTTTTAGAAAAAGGAGAAAAGTAATAAACAAATTATGTCTGCCATGCGTGTTCTGGAAACGTGTCAAAACAATTGTACTGGTTAGGTGTGTTTTTTTTTCTTTTTAACCGGCCGAGTTGGCAGTGCGCGTAGAGGCGCGCGGCTGTGAGCTTGCATCCGGGAGATAGTAGGTTCGAATCCCACTATCGGCAGCCCTGAAGATGGTTTTCCGTTGTTTCCCATTTTCACACCAGGCAAATGCTGGGGTTGTACCTTAAGTAAGGCCACGGGCTCTTCCTTCCAACTCCTAGGCCTTTCCTATCCTATCGTCGCCATAAGACCTATCTGTGTCGGTGCGACGTAAAGCCCCTAGCAAAAAAAAAAAAGGTGTGTTTTGAACAAGTCTTCCCATAATTTGACACAAAGGAATGACTAAATGTACAATATTTTGAATTGCTCGTAACTAATTTTCTGGGGAGGAAATACCAAATAATGAGAACAAATCATACTGATGATAATTGGATAATCCAAAGATAATTGGAGCAAAATATATCCAAAAGTTTCAGTCAGATGTTCCCATTCTGTTTCCAGCAGGTAATTTCTTACCACTAAGCACATGCACATACCTTGCAATCGGCTGAAAATGTCATGGCTTTGGTTTAAGTAGATGGATGATGAAGAAAAGATACATTCTTATTACCAGAATGAAAGAGGACTGAATACTAAAGCAAGTGAGATAAATACCGGTATCCTTGCTAACAACTACCGGGTGTATGCACACATATTTTCAGATTTCGCTAAGAGATGGCGCCGGCGACCAGTACGCAGCGTATGAATTTGACATGTACGTCAGTTTGTTCGCCTGATATTAACCAACCCACACACGAAAGTTGAGTCCGCCAAACACTAGCGTCTGTGTTGAATCGTTCAGTGTCATATCGAAGTTTGTGCCTGAAAAAGAACATTTGCGGCACGCAATGCTTTTCTTATTTAATCAAACGAGAAAGGCTGTGGAAAGTCACCGTTTGCTGGCAGAAACGTATTGTGAACGCGCTCAATCGATTCGAACATGTAAGACATGTTTTCGACAATTTACGTGGTGATATCAATGTGTAAGATAATGCCCGCTCTGGTAGACCACAAAACTGCGAAGACGAGCAATTGCCGGCGAAACCGTTAATTCACAACGCTATCGCCATCATATGATTAATGTAAATCACGCATTGATCGAAAGACGACCGGAATGGGTCATAAGATATAGCACAATGATTTTGTTACAAGACAATGTGTCGTCTCACACACCACGACCAGTAAAAGATACCTTGAAATAGCTTGGATGGGACATCCTTCCGCACCCGCTTACTGCCCTGACCTGGCGCCATCTGACTATCACATCTTCGCATCAATGGGGCATGCGCTGGCAGAGCAGCACTTCAGCAATTTTGAGGAAGTTGGAAAATGGTTTGACGAATGGTTTGCCGCAAAAGACGACCAGTTTTTCTGGCATGGCATTCATAACTTAGCAGAAAGATGGGCGAAGTGTGTAGAAGCCGGTGGCCGATAATCTGAATAAATAAAAAGTGAACTTCCCTTGAAAATTACGTGTTTTTGTACCAAGAAAACCGGAAAAAACTTTTTCATGCACCTGGTACAATGTGTTAATGCTGACTCAAATCTGGCTGGCTGACAATGTCCTCAATGGTGAAATATTTGGTGACTGATATAGTGTGTTTGGCCATGAACGCACATGAGAGAAATTGTGCTGGATTCTCTGTTGCGGTTTATATAAATAGTGAATCTACACAAATTGACATTGAAATGCAAAATGTAGAAAATATAAGTCTTACATTAATACTAAGTGAGAAAACACATTTTATAGTAACAACGTTAATTTCTCCCGAATGCTGGTCTGGAAACTTACGATCATATCTTCTTTATAGTAGAAGACATTGATGACATGCAATATCATAGTTTTATTATAGTGGGTGATTTTAATCCCTTTTCAATAAAATATAGTGCTTTATATGTTTTGGAAGAAGGATCCCGTTGTATAGCTCTTATTAATTTCACTTCTAGACTATATTTGAACTCAAATTTCAGTGTCAAAACTCTTGACCTTGTTTTATCAAACATACCTGGAGATACTGATGTTTCAAAGAGAGACACACCTCTGTACAAGAAGACATCCACCACCCTGCACTGTTCTTTGAATGTAATTTAACTGTAAGACCAATAAAACTATTACCAGTTAGAGTTTCCAACTTTCACAAAGCTAACTTTTATGCACTCTATGAATCATTACAAGAATTTATTTGGAGTAGGTTAGAGTCATGAACAAACCCTTCAGAAGGTCGTTCGGGATCCCTGGTGACAAGTTTGAGGGCCGCTGGCGGCGCAGTTATAAAATTCAGCACGTCAAAACGGGGATTCACGTTAGTACTGTGAGCGTGTGTACAGAGTTTTGTGGCATTCGCTCCCTTACTGGGAGGACTACATAACAGCGCTTTCCGATGCTAAATATAGCAATTCTGCAATCCAAGAAATGTGCAAGAAGCGTGATTACTAATATCAAAGAACGGGATCAGTGCGGTATTGAATAAAAAAGACAAAGGCCGACTGAGCTTAATTCCGGTGGGGAAAAACAGGCAAATCCACGACCAGCCACCAGACGTATACCAGAATGGGTGACGTAAATGAAGGCCTTTGCCTTAGGTGGTAACCCTGTTCCCTAAAGGACTATCGCACGTAAGTTGGGGATGCCTGTTTCCACAGTTAACACCATAATCAACAAGGACATGCAATTAGAAAGCGGCATAAGCGCCGAGTTCTCAAGCTGTTGACTCGTCACATTTCGGAACGTCTCACTAACGCACGAAAGCTGTGTGAGGGCAATCTGTCAGGAGACAAATGGAAAAAATGTGGTGACATTAGACGAAGCATATGTGTATCTTAGTGAATGTAACAACCCCTACTTGTTTTACTACCTCTCTAGAGACAAAAAAGATATCAAACTTTGTATAAAGAATGCCAGGAAAGTTTTCCAAGGGGTTTCAAGATCATCACTGGATACTGCTACACAATGGCCAGATAACCATTCACCGTGTCGCCAATAATGGAAGGTGAACTCTGCATAATATCAGCAATAGATTTTAACACCCATTTACAACACAGATATCCCAGCACTCTATGGGAGGGTGAAAAATCAGGTAGGGATACAATAATATAAAACATCCAGCCACACCTCTCATTCGACTCGTCTGTTCTTAGTGAGAATGGAGATGGAAACTGGAATCCGTGCAATTCCTTTTACTGATATTCCGGTGAAGGGACCCGATGGGTCACCCATGCGCTTCTGTGAATTTTGGACTCCTAGTAAATAGACATCACGCACTATCAATGGCCTCTGGAAAGGCTGTCAGGAGGAGTGGGATAAGATAGACATGCTAGCACCGCGAAAAAGTCTGCTGCAATGGAAATTAAGTTGTCTGGCTATAGCTAGAAATGTTGGCTTTCCAATTGAGCATGGTCTTTGGTGGAAACATGAATCTTCGTAAGCTAATTACCCTTCAAACATCGTGCCCAGAGATCCCGAACGACTTTCTGTAATGAAGCTGTTAGTAATTTTTATGAAGTTGTTACTATTAAACTGTTAGCATGTGTTCCTAAACTGGCTGTGTGTAAAATGGGAAGGTATCCACCTTGGTTTACTCCAGATATAATTAAGTTGTTGAAATCTAAAGAGTACCACAGAATATTTTGTGAATAGCTTACTTATGCACAATCAATTAAGGAAGGACTCCTTGAAGCTGATAGCAAAAGCATATATAAATTACTTAGTCGGCCTGTAATATTATAATTGATCCTAAATCGCTCTGCAATTTAATGAAACACTGTGAACTGTTCATCTGCAATATACAAGGACTCGCGTATGGACCCCGACCGTCCAGCGATGGGAGTCGCGAGCATAGTTCTTGTAAGTAGAGTGGACGTGCTCGAGCTAGCATCAATAGCCAGTCTGAAACTCGTCTGTTAACATGGTGAGATAGTTATCATTCCAACACCGCATATTCGCGTGCAAACTTTCTTTTAAGTACGAGTCGGCCCGACGGGTACGCGATGCATCTGTTCACCAATTTCCTGGTGAAGTGCCACCTTCCCGAGCACAAGATTCAAGTAATTGTAAATAAATTTGAAATTACTGGCTCAGTGCTCAATAAAAAGCATGCGTGCACACGATCAGTTTTAACAGAGGAAATGCAAGATGACATTGATGGGAATCTTGAACTGTCACCGAGTAAATCACTCAGAAAATTAGCACAAGAAGTAGGGGTTTCGGTTTCTTCTGCACTCAGCTGTTACGCATCAAACTTTGCAGGATTAGATGGGCCCACGGCTTACTACCTGCTCACCCAGCCACAAGAGTGAGATATTGTGAGTCGTATCTTGCATCATTGAATGATCCTTTATTCGACCCACAGCTTGAGTTCATTTAGGTTGAGTCCTTGTATCATCTTAAAGGTCGCGTGAACAGTCATAACTCTTTACTATCGGTGTGCAGAAAATCCTAATTGTGTATATGAAGCCGCTCATTATGAAGGATGACACTTCCAGCAACTTTTTTATAAGGTACGATTTTATACACGCTTAAAGCAGGGCGGCCGCGCGCGACGTAAGTTGGGCTGAGGCAGCTGCTGAAGTACAGAGTACAAACGCTGTGTGCTCGGTCTGTGATCCTGAATTGTAACTGTCCATCTAGGTGTAAGAAAATAGCAAACGGATTTACTTCCAGAGGTTCTATGTGACTCAGCAGTCCTCAAGTACTATCCCTGAATCAACATTTACAGTTACACCAGGTTGTCTACCAATTATTATGGGTTATGCATACAATCAAGCAGTTGCTATGTTAAAGCAAAGTAAGTCCGTTGGTTTGGATAATATTCCACCGAAAGGATGTGCACATGTAGTGAGGTTTCCATAGTGCCTCATACACAAACTCATTATCCCTACTCAGTTCTTTCCTGATATATGGAAAATAAACCGAGTGTGTCCAATATTAAAACATAAGATCCCTCAAATATTGAAAGTTATAGACATGTTACAATAATATGAGTTTCTTAAAAAGATGTCAAACAGATATTTTATGTTAGGATATTCAGTCATGTCAAATGCCACATTTCTGATTCACAGCATGGGCGTTATTCTGAACGATCTACTACTATTGATCCGGTTAACTTTATTCAGGATGCTTCCATTTTAATGAAAGAAAGGATCAGCATGTAACGTATACATATTTTGCGAAGGCTTTCGATGAAGTCGACGGGGACTTACACTTAACAAAAAAAAAAAAAAAAAAGGACCAAAATTAGGTCTAGCTCTACATATGTTGCAATTCATAACCTCTTATCTGTCATGAACGCAGCAATATGTCACATAGTCGAAGGTCATCATTAAAATGTAATAATGGTCCCGGAGTCTCCCAAGGATCAAATATTGGCCCTGTATTCTTCATGATATTTATTAATGACTTATCAAAAGTAGTGAAATATTCTAATATTTTATTTAATTCCCTCACATGAAGCAAGCTGAAGTACGCATGTGCAGTATGGAATCTTCAATTTTGGGATTCATTTAATAAGATAGAAAAATTCAAAATACATTTCTACGGTATTTGCATTTCAGAAATACAAGCGTTCATCACATACCGAACGAATTCTTATAAATTTCTGTTAACTGATTACGATTACATGCCATTAATAAATCGTAGAGATGTAGGCTAACAAGTATTCTCATATAAATCTGTTAACGGTGTGGTTGATAATCCGCAGTTCTTTCAATACATTTACCTCAAAACGTTAACATAAGGTTGCACCGACACTTCTACAACATTACTACATAAAAATTCACCTGTTATAAGAATGTTTGAGCAGTTTAATAGAAAGGAAAAATATATTGAATTTTACTTATGTTATCTTTTCCTAAATATAACTTTTACTAAAAATATTTCGTTCACAAATAATGGACAGCATCGGGAGTGATTGAGTATGAATGCATGAATGCACAAAAACACATAGAATATTAGGTATGCATAGTGCATTTTTATTTCTTTACCTGTCATTTTTCACTGACAATTGCATTTATTATTATTATTATTATTATTCGTAATTCAGTGCAGTTTTTGTTAGTAATGATTATGAGTTTATTTTAATTTTTTGACAAAGTTCCGTGTATTTTCATAGTGATGATGCTTGTTTTTTAAAGAGACCTGACATCTAGCTCATCGGCCTCTATTTACCTATAATGTTAAGGTATATATTCTTATTATTGTTTGTATTATTTTCATTAATATCGTCGCTTCACCGGTAAAACGTTGTATCCCACAATACTCTTCCTATCCTTTATTCTCCTTAAGACTGGTCACGCCTCCCAGCCACATATGGATACGCAGTCCATCAGAACAATGTCCGTTGTGTTCGTTTTCCTATGTCGACGATTAAACGAAAATGAACCTTACATGCATTGTACACTAGGAGTGCGTAAATACGTAATGCAAACGTACATTCCTACAGTACGGTACTGTAAGGTTCATTTTCCTTTACAAATGGGCATAGGAAAATGAACACAACAAAATTTGTTCTGATGGACTGCATATCCATACGTGGCTGGGAGGCGTGACCAGTCTTAAGGAGAATAATTGATAGGAAGAGCTTTGTGGAATACAACCTTTTACCGGTCGAGCGACGATATAATTTTGAATATTACTTATGTAAATATTATATCACCGTCTGTTTCAATAGGATAAGTATCCCTGTTATGAACACAAATAAATAAATAAATAAATAAATAAATAAATAAATAAATAAATAAATAAATAAATAAATAAATAAATAAATGTATGAAATATTTTACAACTGTTCTTTTCCTCGAAGAGGAACACACAGACATCACACTTTATACAATGAACTTTGATTCTACGCTTGCATAGAAAAATTCTGGGTCTGGATCTTGCTGCCCAACCGCAGCAACAGAATAATGCCAGTCCGGGTTGACGCAAAAGAGATTCGTTAGCGTGCGAGATTATCGTAATTAACTTGCAAGATCATGAGAATCAGGTGAAAATGGGTATTACTTTTATTTTAAAGTATTTTATTTCTTGTGCTAACATCGGAAACGTGGTGTATGTAGTATTCTTCATTTACATCGACTACGATGAGATTTGTCTGTTAAGGATTATGCAGTTCGGCGGAGTGCATTAATACAGAACTTAACTGTGAAATTCACATCATAAATGACGGAAAATTAATTTAAAATCTACCTTCTGCAAGTGGAATTGTTAGTCATGCACTGCAGTCATATTCATATTCTTCCTTATGTACTAGTAACCAACACCAGAATTTATCGATATGACCTCCGTCTACATTTTTTATTTGATCTGAGTGCGGTACCGATAAAGCTATGGGATGATTCACGCAGAACGGTTTTTTGTGCTCTTTGACTAGTTCCTGATCGTGCTTACGTGGAAAAGAGTACTTCAATCACATGCACTCATTACGTCTCACCGAAGCATAATCATAAGTTCAGACGAAAGATATATCACACATTCAGACCCTTTCCCCTGTACGTTTAAGAATTGCACGCAGTTGAAAGTGATGTCTACAAATTATTACATGGTGGACGAAAGCGTTTGAAGTCTGGAGAACTAATGGACTTTTCCTGAGATTCAATACGTTTGGGTAATTCCCTTGAAATGCGTGCTGGGTGTGTCTTCTTGTAGCATTCAAAAGACAATCATTGAAGCGCACTAGGGTGATTGTTCGTCTATATGCAGTTGTGAAGTAATGCTTTCTTCACCAGTAATCGTGTAAGTGAATATTTTGTATCCATTTTATCACAATAATTTGTACTGCACATACTATCTACAATGAAGTTTTCTTCGTTCTAGTACGTCCTTAGATAGGGGTATAATGGTAACCGAGGTCAAAACGAATAAAGGAAAATCATGTAAGATTGCACAGGGTAATTTTTCCATCCGATGAAGTTAACTCCCAGCATAGGGAACGATTAAACTCCAATGTTGACGGCCAAATTAAATTTCCATACACTTCTCTGTCAAAATCACGTAAATGATAGTCATTTCTTATGCCGATGTGTAACATACAATGATTCCTAAAAAATACGGAAATATTACAGGAGTGTTTCTATGTGCTGTTTGATTAGTGCGATGATATCTTCTCTTTAATATGGTCTGATCATAAAACCAGTGGTGAATATTTCTTTATGTTTCGGTTCAGAAGTTAGACATGACCATATTGTTATTACACTATCAATTCTTTGATTACAAAATACGTGATACTGAGCAGTTGCTTTAAGGAATGGAAAAAGGAATTGCATTTTTTAAGGATTTTGCGCGATACTTTTTGAATTTAAGTGATGTAGAACTATATTATTAATTTGTGAATTATGCAGGATGAATCACCTAAAATTTGCACCCCAAATATTTTTGGAATGGAAGGTCCTATTGGTGTGCCGTTTTTCACACAAATGACGTATAACCAAGGGCTCGCATTTGCAGCCCATACACAGATTTAAATACTTATGAGAATGTGTATTAATTTAAAAAATTCATATGGTAAAGTACCTGTTGACATTATGAAAATAAAACTAGAATAAATTAGATGTACTTTTTTCTTTTTTTCTTTTACATGATTCTAGTACAAGTAGTTTACGAGCTATCGTTTTTGATCATTGTAAATACCGACAGTTGTCTGCTACATGTGTCAGCACTAACTTAGGAAAAAAGTGAACAAACAAATTCGTTGAATTGTGAAGAAGAAACAGCATAGGCCTTCAAAGGTTGTCTTCAGAATGACGGCCACCATATTCGATACAAGCTTCCAGTCTGACATGTGAAGATTGATGCGCGCGTTCTAAACTTTCATCAGAAATTTCAGCGCAGGCAGCAGTAGTATGTCGTTTCATATCATCTGATGTAGTCAGTAAGTCCTTCTAAACAGTGTCGTTTAGCTTCTTCCAGAGAAACAATGTAAGCAGGTCAAATCTGGTTAACGGGCAGGCCACGGTACAAGTACCCTTTGTCCAATCCAACGATTTGGAAACAGTCGGTGAAGACAAGTTGTAGTACTTCGTGCACTATGCGGATGTTCCTCGTAATCTGCAGCGGAACGTCTCCTAACATTTGTGAATGTTGGTCATTTGGGTGGGGGGGGGGGGGTTCCTTCTACGAAAATAAGGGTCCATGAGCTGGTGGTTCACCACCGCATACCACGTATTTTAACTCCATGGATACTGACGTTTCACCCGATGGATCCCATGGGGACTGCTTACGGCCAATACTGCATGTTTTACAGATATACTTAGCCATGATTGGTTGCCTCATAACTAAACAAGCTACAATATGCATCCAATGTATCTTGTCTTAATGCCCATGTACTGTACCAGTAAAAGAGCCCGACTCTCAGATTAAATTTTAAAGTAGCATGAAAAGAGTTCACCGGGCGAGTTGGCCGTGCGTGTAGAGGCGCGCGGCTGTGAGCTTGCATCCGGGAGATAGTAGGTTCGAATCCCACTATCGGCAGCCCTGAAGATGGTTTTCCGTGGTTTCCCATTTTCACACCAGGCAAATGGTGGGGCTGTACCTTTATTAAGGCCACGGCCGCTTCCTTCCAACTCCTAGGCCTTTCCTATCCCATCGTCGCCATAAGACCTATCTGTGTCGGTGCGACGTAAAGCAACTAGCGAAAAGCAACTAGCAAGCGAAGTATAGTTCTCAGGGCGAAAAACTGGATTAATTGTAGCTAGGGCTCGGTACAGGAGGTAGGGTCCTATCTACAGAAAAACTTTGACTCTGATTGTATAAGAGTTTATTCAAATAAGTCATGAGTTTGCACATCACCTCTAAGTAGAAATGGACTGTCTTCCTCGTATTCCAATAGTATGGTCTTGGGTTCTCCAGCTCACCAAGCCAAGCTGGTTGAAGCACGTTCCAGAAGACTCCAGGGATTCCAGGGACTCCAGATACTCCAGACAGAGGCAGCTGGACTGTCTGGATTGACGGCAAGTAGAGATGTCTCGAACTCTGAGGCCCGGGTTGAACCCCGATGATCCAGGCGATGTTGTAGATAGTCATGTACTACCTCAGCCCAATGAGACTGAGAGGATTGATGTTCCCAAGGTCACTAGTAGCACTGAGTCCATGAACACCTTGGATGATCAACTTATAAGCTGAGATCTTGATAATTGTACATCAAGACTTCCAACACTCCTAAACTGATATGAGTGGTATTAATAATTTTAGAGTTCATCACTAGGAAGATCCCCTTCCCTGTATAACTTTTGGCAACGAAAAAGCACAACTCCCTTCTTGTGAAATTATAGTTAAACTCAAAGTTCGTTACTGGCGAAGGTGCAAGTCTTTGCCTAAATTCGAATGAAAACACAAGTCCATTCACTTGGAAGTTTGAATATATTTAAAGTTAATCACTGGTGAAATTCATAAAGTCTTTGAGTGACCACTGACGAAAACACAAGTCCTTCCACATAAATAAATTCACTGACGAAATTTATAAGTCCTTTAAACCAACACTGGCAAATGTACAAGTCTTTGAGTAAATGCAAGTGAAATCCTGACTTTGTTTAGAGCCGTTGGAAAGTTAAAGTTCATCACTAGCAATGTTAATCAATCACTGTCTATTAGAAGGATGGGATCCTCAACAGTCGCAAATATTCCACGTAAATAACACAAGTCCATTTTACGAACACTTAGAAAATTTCCAATCTCGAATACTCGTAAATAATACAAGTCCATTCAATGATCACGTAGAAAAGTTCTGATCTCGAACACATGAAAATAACACAAGTCCATTTAGTGAACACTTAGAAAAATTCCAGCTTCGAAGACACGTAAATAATACAAGTCCATTCAGTGAACACTTAGAAAAATTCCAGCTTCGGAGACACGTAAATAATACAAGTCCATTTAATGAACACTTGTAAATATTCTAAGTTCAATTACGAAGACTTAGAAAAATTTCTACAACGCTCGAAGTCTTATGAGTCCACTTTATAAAACTTGGAAGAATCGTCTTCCTACACTTGTATAATGGCAGATTTCCACGATGATAGTAGCAGCAAGAGTGTCCCCGCTGACTACTCAGCTGAGACTGTGTGAATAGGCTACAGTAGATCCCCTTTTTATTCGATCCGGGATGTCTACGTCATAATACGGTTTGATTGAATATCTCCCGAATCCCTCGATCGATTTGCTTGAAACTCGAGCATTGGGACGTTTAGGTGATCCCAAACAAGATGACATATCGCTCGACTCGCTAGCACAATTATTATAGAAATTTCAAAATTTTCTCAATCGAACTCTCTAGAACAAGTGACGTGGAATCCAGAAAATACCAGTCAAGGCTGGTAACACGTGTTGAGACGAGCGGGCGTTCTAGCTAGCCCCTGTGGCTACGTCACAGCTCACAGTCGTCACACACTCGCTAGCTGGTCCTCGCTGCTGGTAAACAAACCAGACGCGCTCGGAACATTACGCGTGGTAAATAAACGTAACTTATGCTCAAAAAATACTTATGTACAGGTCGTAACCGGTGCAGTACAAAAGTTAACACAATTCCCAAGAACGTTTCCATGTAGCTCTTGATGAAGAGAGACATGTTACGGATGGAACTAATGACGGAGGAAAACTCGTAGTACACTTGCCTGACTCATGTCATTTCCTCGTGCGATTGCGTGGGAACTAACCTGCGGATCTACAGCGACAGCAGCTAGTACATTAATTCCAGCCAGTTCTCCAGTCAATCGTTTGTTTCTGTTAAGTTTTCTAGGTATTACACTTCCACTTTCACGGAATTGGTTGAGGAAGTTCATAAATAATTGTCGAGACGGGTGACGTCTATCGGGAAAGTGTTCTGAGTACAGAGCAGAAGACAGAATAGCACAGTTACTATATTCTCTATATAACATTAACATGTCAACTTTTTCACCATCTTCCACCACGTCCTAATATCACAAAGTAACTGACAAGGAAGTCGAAATGCAATCAGTGCACTGTTACGGGAAAAAACATATGAACATCATGGCCTCGTAACTAAGTAGTTGAATGGAAAAGACAACTGTCGGTATTTACAATTTTCAAACTACGTTAGCTTGTAAACTACATGTACTAGAAACGTGAAATATCATCAGTGACATTCTAATTTTTCCACTTTTATTTTCTTAATGTCAGTATGCATTGTTCCATTTTAAAAAGTGCAATTTTCTAAAATAATAGGCTACATATTCTGGGTATGGGTTACAATTATGAGTGCTTGGTTAAACTTCATTTATGTGAAAACATCACATTTATAGCACATTCAATTTCAGAAATATCAGGTTTGCACGTTCTAAGTGATTCACCGGTGTATAAAGACAACCTGTTATTTCTCTTATTCAATCCATTAACTGAATAATAAAGGAACAAAGGAAAGGTACTGCTTATTGCGATGGTACAGCATATATATTTAACGTTTATATGAAGGCTAAGGAGTGCTGTGCTTGCGTACGTGCTGAGGAAAGAAACTGCGGTGGATTAATCGTCCATTTTTCAAACGTTCCGAAGCAATGCGTAATATTATAAGTTCCTTGAGGTTAATTGTTAAAGATACCCTGAATGTATAAATAAACTGAAATTAGGGTATTTCCCATTGAGTATATTTCCGACGGACTGCTCAAAATAAGATGCCTGAATACGATTATTAGTAATCTGAGGTCGGCAACCCACTTGTATGACATTGTGTTTTCCGTAGGCCCATTGCGGAAATGAATGGCTTCAGAAATTTAATTCGTTTCACTAAAAGTAAATACTTAATTTTTCTACATAATGTGATAGGAATACGAAGCTCTCGTACATTCACAATAGTATAGTTGTATTCATGTTACTGACAAACATCTTGGCAATTTAGATTCATCCTAGAGCTAATGCTACAGTCCTATCCCTGTTCCTACGAAGCAGTAGCAAAATAATTCTATTGTGCGTTAACTAAACACGGCTATTTGGCCTTTATCACTCTTAACCTTCATGGCTGCGTCAGTATTTAATTTTAAAATTTAAAATGTAAAAATAACTGCCAAATGACTTCACTGCGCTGTATGTACATTATACAAACACTGTAGTAACATTACGTGACGATTACTACTACTACTACTACTACTACTACTACTACTTAGTAGTAGTAATAGGAGGAGGGATATATATGATGAGGAATCCGGGACCCTATAAAATGGATAAGGTCTAGGAAATTCCTCAGAAGGCTAAGGTTGTAAATTTTTGCTTTTGGTTTCAATATTGTATATTATCAAAACGAACTAACTCAATAAATTATATTATGTTTACAGTAAATGAATACTCTCTCCCCAGTTCCTGGTCATCCATGACAAGGAGATAAAAGTATTTTTCTCATTCATTCACTCATTCATTCATCATACTGCTATTGCAAGATTGCTCTCTCTTAGGACAGGTGTGTTGGGGTGATCTGAGGTTTGGAGAAGGGCGAGAAGCGGACGGCCCCGTGGCCTATGAAAGAAACCGTCTCGACATCCGACTTAGTGACGAAAATGGAATCAATGGAAAACCATTTTGAGGACAGCCAACTGTGTGTCCAGCTCACCGCTTCCAGAATGCAGAGCAGTAGATCCGATGCCATATATTGTAACGGTTTAAATCCCGTTACAAGTTAATATCTGTATTATTATTATTATTATTATTATTATTATTATTATTATTATTATTATTTTGTTATTATTATTTTATCTGTGAGATTACTGTTATTGTTCAATTCATTTCTGCAATGCTTGTCGCTTGCGTGATTGTAATTAAAATTGTTACACATATATATATATATATATATATGTGTGTGTGTGTGTGTGTGTGTGTGTGTGTGTGTGTGTGTGTGTGTGTGTGTGTGTGTGTGTGTGTGTGTGTAGATTAACACTAAAAACATGTACGGTAAGAGTTGCTGTATATCAGATGTGGATGTTGTGTGGGCAATAACTTCTGACATTGTAATATTGCGAAATACTGCTGGAGTAACTGCCGAGTCATTGCTACGTCATCGTGCGTATTTAGCGGTGAGCTCACTTTGTTTGAGAAACCCATGGTGCCGCAGGCAATTTCGCCATAGTATGAAACAGTTTGAGCCAGGTGCGAGTAGATCATAGATATTTTGGGAGATTGCGTAGGGTGTCAACCAATGGTTATAAATACTAGGACCAGCGTCTTATAGCTTCAGTCAACGGGATGGGGAGGCCTCAGTCGGTCATTAGTCATTAGTCCAACGGAATGTGAACAGTGAGGAAGCCAAATGGATAAATGAACAGTGAGGGAGTCAATTGGAAGAAGAGGCCACAGTTGGTGGGTCTGTGCAGTTGGAAGGATAGACTTACCAAGAAGTCATCTGGGTTGAGAAGAAGCCGTCACATGGAAATTTAGTCGTCAGTGAAACAAAAAGGATGCATCACCAAATTAGTTTGATACACCTACAGCAAATACCAATTCAAAGAAATACGTCGTAATTACACTCAAAGTGTTGAAGGTAAAGTCAAGTGAACCAGTGGTGGATAAATTTCGTGTATAATTGTTAAACGTCCGGTCAAGAAGAATTCAAATTCATGCCTAGTTTCTTTCAGTTGCAATGTCATAATTTCATATTCTCATCTGTTTCATCGCAGCAAGACTTACTATTTTTTCTATACAATTTAAAGAATATATTTTGTTCTATCAAATTAATTTATAGTTTTATTTCAGAGTAGAATTTCTTAACCTCAAATTTAATGTGGAAACCGAACGCCACTCTCCTTTTCCCAGAACTTATATGGTATGTTGTCAAAAGTAAGCTTATTACCCACACCCTACAGATATTAAAGATTCTCATTCTCTTATTGCTGCACTGACTTGTTGATGGCGCCCTTCAAATAACGTATGTGTAAATAATCAAGTAAGAACCAAGTGTGAGTACAAGGTCCAACGATTGAGTATTTTATTTAATGAATATTAATTTTCATATTTTTCATTTTAAATTCAGATTTATATGTTTATAAAGCTAGTAACGAGGTCAAGAACAACCTCAATATGTTAAAGAACCTGCAGATTAAACTCTACAGAGGAAGATTAATTTCTTTCCTTTCAAAACTATGACCATTTTCTTGGTTGAATGCAAACGACTGCATTTTATTACGTACACTGTGCAAAGGGTACTTCTAAATTTACTGAGTAATTATTGTAAAACTTCTGTTCAAATTGCATAATTTAACGCCACATGTAGTGCTACACCACCTGTGCCTGCCTCATTCTGTCCTCTGCTTTCTCCTTGCGGAATGTTCCCGACTGTTGCTTGAACATGATACACGGGATGGTAATGAAACATTCTCAAACTCAACACATCTGTTGTCTTCGTGGCTTGGTTCCCCACTCTTGCTACCGAAGTTACTTGAGACTGTGTCTTCCTATCCTTAAATCCTTTATAAGATATGTAAACACACAATTCGGTTTCTATTAACCCCTAGGACCAGATCGCTCTTATCATGGATGCGAAATCAATTGCACTGACTTTGATAAATCTTGTGATGTGAAAAACTGCAATATCTGTCGGACAACATGCGACTGTAGACATGAATGAATGGAATTTTACATCACACACTGAAGGGTCTATAATTCCTTTCGTCTCCTGCAAAATTAGTTACGTGGTAACAGTACTGGATGAGAAGGTTCTACCGTGGACTAATTTTTAAACAGAGCTTCAACAAATGATTAATGTACTTCAACGAAAATAAATGCCCAGTACTGTGGAAATTAGTATTACGTAGACCGTTGTGTAAAATTATTACTTCAACACGAGGGGGTGAGATTTGTTAGACAAATTTCCACGTCTATTTTGTTTGTGTGAAATCTCAAAATTCCTACATTGCTGTACTAGAATGTTTTTAAATCAATTTTATGCAAACCTACTTACATGTTCATACTTTATGAAAGCAGAAAGACAGGTGTTAAATAGACATTAAGACGGTCGCATGAAGAAGAGAGCTTATAAGACATCACGGAACACATAGTGAAAAGAGGATGTACACATATAAAGTATGCAATAGAGAATTTCCCACGGGGGATATGTTCAAGAACTTAAAAAGGACACCTCTACAACATTGTGAGGAGAAGTTTTTGCAAGAACGTAATGTACAGGAGTACGCTATCACAAAGAAGGAATCTCAACCCTCCCTGGGGAAAACTGTACAAGTGTCAATAATGTAATAATACGTGCTCGCAAATTGTTGATCTCGAAAAACACAATTGCATCCACTCAAGTGTACAACATGCAGTAATACGTTCCCACGAAACAAACTAGGAAATAACCAATATAATAATGCTCTTCAGACCTGCTCACCTGATGAGTTAAACTGACCATTGTCCCTGCATTGCATGAGGCGTAGCCCTTATGGGATTCACAAGGCTATTTATACAGTAGATTGATTGATTGATTGATTGATTGATTGATTGAAATTTACTTTATAAAATACTGTTGAAATTAACAGAAAATGTACTCACAATTCTTGCTAATATAAAAAAATTACGATATGATTTTTTGTTTAAATCCATAATAAAAATACATTAAAGGATAAAAGCGTGTACACATCTAGGATCTCTTTGCCCTTAGAATAGAAAATAATCTAAATTGAGAATATATCTGTCCACAAAATACTGAATAAAATTCTGTACAAGTTATCTGGTGTTACATATCAACACATCAACCAAAATGCCTATGTTATCAGAATCGTGTTAGTGAGTTGCATATATCGACGACCACGCACTACAAAAAAGCACAAGCACACATACCACTGAAATTAAGAGTCACAATATTTTTAATGCATCGTTGCTTTTCATTAGCCTCGATCTGCAGTTTGCAATACGGAGTAATTGAGGTTAACAATGGAGTAGGTGAGAGTGGCCTGTACTTTATGTACTAGTCCCACATTCTCGAGGTACTGAACTGGATATCAATGGATTCTGATTGCATTTTGCGACAAATATCTCTCGTTACTTAACATTAGTTTGGATATCCATGTTTTAACTGGTAAGAAATCATGACTTTTCCACGTATCATTGCATTTGAATGTTCTCTTACGTTGGTGAATGCTCACATTAATAGAGCCGGCATTCGTGCCGTGTATCCGATGTTATTCTTTCACCGATCATTCAACGATTAAAGCGAAAATCTGAGGAGGTTACTCTTGGAGATCACGATGGACATTATTGTCATGATCAAGTGATATATCCATTATCAGCAAATGTGAAGGTAAGTGGTACATTTCCTCACAATCTGAGGATGAACAGAAATATCATCTGGAAATTCACATCACTTTACAATACAATTTTATGACGAGCCGGGCTGAGTGGCTCAGACGGTTGAGACGCTGCCCCTCTGACCCCAGCTTGGCAGATTAGATCCTGGCTCAGTCCGGTGGTATTTGAAGGCGTTCAAATATGTCATCCTCGTGTCGGTAGATTTACTGGCATGTAAAAGATCTCCTGCGGGACTAAATTCCGTCCCCTTCTTACCTCCGACAACCGTAAAATGAGTTAGTGAGACGAAAAGCCAATTACATTATTATTATTATTATTATTATTATTATTATTATTATTATTATTATTATTATTATTATTACTACTTTATGATGGTAAACTTTTTATGAAACGCGTATTTAGGAGAGTGTTTGAGCGTATAATGGACCAGCGCAGTTAGCACGTGGAACTTACTGTTATTCTCAGACATAATATGTGTGCCAAAGTTTCACAGAAACAACAAAATATTAGGTTCATCTTTCTCAGTTATTCTCAGAATATCTACGGATTTCCGTATACATAGTATATTGTTTATTCGCAAACAATTACAAGGCCCATCACAGAAATTTTATACCGCCAGACTAACAGGGGTGATATCTCAGCCGCACACACTATATTGCATTTCACATTAATACATGGTTGTATCTCACAGAAGCAACAGTAGTTACACATACTTTATTATTATTATTATTATTATTATTATTATTATTATTATTATTATTATTATTATTATTATTATTTCTTAATCTGCTTACACTCCCGAGTTGGTTTTTCCCTCGGATTCAGCGAAGGATCCCATGTCTACCGCCTCAAGGGCAGTGTCCTGGAGCGTGAGACATTGGGTCTGGGAATACAACTAGGGAGGATGACCAGTACCTCGCCCAGGCGGCCTCACCTGCTAGGCTGAACAGGGACCTTGTGGGGGATGGGAAGATTGGAACGGATAGACAAGGAAGAGGGAAGGAAGCAGCCGTGGCCTTACGTTAGGTACCATCCCGGCATTTACCTGGAGGAGAATTGGGAGACCACGAAAAATCACTTCCAGGATGGCTGAGGTGGGAATCGAACCCAAATCTACTCAGTTGACCTCCCGAGGATGAGTGAATCCCGTTCCAGCCTTCGTACCACTTTTCAAATTTCGTGGCAGAGTCGGGAATCGAACTTGGGCCTCCGGGGTTGGCAGCTAATCACACTAACTACTACACTACAAAGGCGGACCTTGTTATTACTTTCTTGCGTTTTATGTGCTTGTTTTATTTCTTAATCTACAAAACATGTTAGTTCACCGCTGCATGAAAGCATAACTTAAAAAGCTTCGTCTTTGTTTCCTATGATTGAAGGAAATGGATAGCGAAGAATGCTGTATTTCAATTAATGTATCGCGATTTATCTGTGGTCTGACCAGTGAAATAATAGCTCAGCCTGTAAAACGAGAAGATGTTAGTAGTATAAGTGGACAGTTCAGCGGCCTCCACCTCCACAAGCTCTCGGGATAGGCCTCCGCCAATGCAGGTTCCTCCACACAGGCCTCCACCGAAAGCCACGTGCCTTCTGACAGCCACGTGCTTTTTGACAGCTGTCATCCGCCATCCTTAAACAACAACGCATCGCTAACCTCAGTGCCGCTATCTTGATGGGACTAAACTTCATAGTTGCCAACTTAGGCACGTGGTAGAGGGCTATTTGAAAAATTCCACATGCTCTTGTTTGTAAACAAAGCCACGTGCTTTCTTTTGACAGCCACGTGCTTTTTTGACAGCTGTCATCCGCCATCTTGCATCGCTAACCACAATGCTGCCCCATTTATGGTACTAAACCTCATCGTGGTGGTGGGCAATTAAAAATCAACGTGCTTTTTGACAGCTGTCATCCACCATCTTGCATCGCTAACCTCAGTGCTGCCCTCATTCCGGCACTACATTTGAAATGTGGTGGCGGCATTTTCCACGTGCATTTTGACAAGCTGCCATCTTTAATCAACAGAGCACCGTGCTGAAATCTTTAGCTACAACATTTGAAATGTGGTAGCAGGCAATTTCCCGCGTGATTTCTTGACAGCGGCCATATTTAATCAACAAAGCATCATGCTGCCTTTTTAGCTACTACCTTTGAAGTGTGGTGGCGGCAATTCGAAATTCTATGTGCCTTTTTGACAAGCGGCCATCTTTAATCAAAAAGGCACCGTGCTGTTATCTTTACGACTACTACCTTAAGCACGTGGTGGCGAGCAATTTGAGAAATTCCGTTAGCTATCATCATTAAACAGTAAAACTTTAGTGCACCCGCGAACGTATCCTCTCATCTACCAACTTGAAGGGGACTACCCTTACTTTACGAGAAGATGCCCTTCCCGACGCTAATTACACAAGATAGCGCTTAGAGGCTACTACACATGATGCGGCGTCTGTTATGGCCTCCTCCTCCTTATCCTCCTCCTCCCCCACTTCCTCCGCCTCCTCCTCTTCCTGCTCCTCCTCTGTCTATCGAACATGCATCGCCAAGGCAAGAGTGTGCACATGTTGCACCGATAAAATTATTGTGCATGTCTACACTTGCAGATTACAAAAGAAGTGAGTGAAAAATAACAAGACTAGAATCAAATACTGTACTCGATGCCGTTAACTTCAACATGCGTTCAGAACATTATTTGATGTGTTCAGATCACCAAATAAGTAATTAAAACATAACAAGACTAGAATAGAACACTATACTCGATACAATATGTGTATAGAACATGTAAGAGAATACCTTAGTTTAAAGAAGGTCAGATTACAAAAGAAGAGATTGAAACAAAACAAGACTAGAATCGAACACTGTACTCGATGCCGTTAACTTCCACATGCGTTCAGAATATTGTTTGATGTGTTCAGATCACTAAATAAGTGATTAAAACTCAACAAGGCTAGCATCGAACACTGTACTCGATACAACATGTGTTGAGAACATGTCAGGGGATACCTTTGTTCTGAGAAGATAATGTTACAAAAGAAGTGTTTGAAACATAACAAGACTAGAATCGAACACTGTACTCGATGTCGTTAACTTCTACATGCGTTCAGAACATTGTTTGATGTGTTCAGATCACTAAGTAAGTGATTAAAACACAACTAGGCTAGAATAGAACACGATACATGATACAACATGTCAGGGGATACCATTGTTCTGAAACAAAAAATAAGAAGACTAGAATTCTGAACAGGTTGCGCAAGATAGCGGCTGTTATAACCTCCTTCTCCTCTTCCTGCTCCGTCAAGGCATAGCTTTATGTCTCTATCGAACATACAATGCGACCTTTTGCACAAGGCAGTGCACATATCGCATAGCCAACTCGCTCAGTAAACGATAATATGAATATAGCAAAAGTTCAACTTCAAAGATTTTCCTAGTGGGAAAATAAAAAACTACGGGAACACACTGAGCACATATCGCGTAACTAACTCGCTCAGTAAAGGATGACATGAATACAGCAAAAGGACCAATTCAATGATTTGCCTAGTGCGAAAATCAGAACTACAGATAAACCATACTCCGTAGCTAACTCGCCCAGTAAACGATAAGATGAATATATCAAACATACAACTTCAAATGATTTGCCTAGTGCGAAAATCAAAAACTAGAGAAAACCATACCGCGTAAGTAACTCGCACGGTCACACATACCGCACTGCTAAGACGCTCAGTGATTGCAAATACATCCCAACACGGATTATCGACTACAACACTGATATACGGATACACGTCATGCGAAATCAAAAAACATACTGCGTAGCCAAATCTCTCGGTCACACATAACGTACAGCTAACACGCTCAGTGATTGCAAATACATCACAACACGGGTTATCGAGCGAAACACTGATATACGCATACACGTCACTCTTTCTCTCAATAAACGAACACACGGACAAGAATGTTGCGTGATGCTACACCTAAGATACTTACATGTAAAAAAGGGAGGAGGAAAAATCATAAATCATAAATTTTTTGTATGCATGTTGTCTCTTCCAATTTGTAAGACAAAATGGGAGCAGTACTGTGAGTTTCAGCTACCGATTGCGAAAACGTGAACGGAAGTGACATGTTATCTCAGCAAAAAATACACATTACCTTGTTTCTGTATACACAAGTCAGACACACTTGGTTTGGAATAAAATGATGGATACTGTGATTCAAATCCTGGTAACTTAACGTCCTTATACCTTGGCGTCAGGAAGGGTATCTGGCCATAAAACAGATCCTTATATTTCTTGTAATTATATGTTGTCAGGAAGTCCGACGATCGCGCAGGAAAGAGCTAGGAGCGGGAAGGAAGCGGCAAGCCACCTCCTAGCATTTGCTATCTTCAGGGCTGCGGACAATGGAGGTTCGAACCCGCTATCTCCCGAATACTAGCCACACTAAAATGTGTTGCATAACGCTGTTGATGATGATTCATCCGTCAGATGGGGGCGTTAACGCTCTGACACGGTTCGAGTCCCGTTGATCGAAACATCAGAATGTTAACCGGCAGGGTAGGGGAGATGGTATTATACAATTCCTTATGAATAGAGTGTGTGCCGAAGGCCTGCATTAAATTGCGAAATAGTGAGGGCATATAACGCTGTTGATGTTGTTTTATCTGTCGGGTGGGTTTGTTAGGCCTTGTGCAGGCTCCTTGGTTCTATTTGACGGGAGTAACATATGTGCCGGCACCGGGCCGTATATTACATCCTCGGGGAGGTGGTAGTATACAATTTCGAATAACTAGTTTGTGTCGCAAAAGTCTGCATTGAATTCCAAAAGAATGAGGGCCTATAATGCTGTTGATGGTGATTCGTCCGTCGGATGGGGACTTATGCCTTGAGCAGACCCCTTGGTGCTATTCGACAGGAGTAAGCTACGTGCCGGCACCGAGTTTTACCCTCTCTGTACAATCAAATATCACATCATTTATATTATCTCGTGAGCTTACACCAGCTAATTGCTGGAAGACTATACTGAGGGAATAACTTACACGGTCAAGAAAATTCTATTGCACTGTTAATTAATTACTTAAAGATAGAATCGAACTTAAGGTTACAGGTATGTGTAAACTGTGTGCCTTATGTTTAATCATACACAGTGTCCTACCTGCCTGCTGAAGGTTTCTACAGCCGGAAGAGCAGTGTACAATCTCTGTCGACGCGTACGTTCCTTACCGTGAATGTGTTTGCTCTGACTGACTCTGGAACACATTAATACCACCTCAAAGACAGTGTTCTAAAGAGTTCTACTTTCGGTCGGGAAATAAAAGTAGGAAAAAAGCTAGTACCTCTCCTAGTCGGCTTTACCTGCTATGCGGAACAAGGGTCTTTACAAGCTAACGCTGTACATCATCGAACATACACGCGGATGCCCTTCCTGACACAAACCCTACAATGTAATTACTATTCAACAGAAACAAACCTAAGTTCCTGAGCCAGAATCATTGTCTTATATACTACTAACCACTTATGCGGTTTTCGGAGATGCTGAGGTGGCCGAATTTTTTCTCACGGGAGTTCTTTTATGTGCTAGTAAATCTACCAACACGAGGCTGATGTATGTGAGCACCACAGAACTGAGCCAGAATCGAACCTGCTATGTTAACAACACGAAACGCCTAGGTGCTAGAATTTTGTCCCTCAGAAGTTCTTTGTAAATCTACCGAGCACCTTTAAATACTATAGGACTGAGCCACAGGATCGAACCTGCTGTTTTCCAAGACGCGGAGGTGCCGGAATTTAGTCCCTCAGGAGTTCTCTGTAAATCTACCGAGCACCTTCAAATACCACCGGACTAAACCAGAATCGAACCTGCTGTTTCCGGAACCACCGAGGGGACATAATTTAGTCCCTCAAAAGTTCTGCCAGTAAATCTACCGACACGAGGATGATTTTTTTAGCATAACCGGTCTGAGCCAGGTTCGAACCAGCTATGTTGGGGTAAGAATGCCAGCGCGCGATCATCGAGCTCTAAACTTGGGGAGCGTAGACGGGGCGCTGAGCTGAGCAAAATGAGAGAGATCCAACATCTACGGTACCCCTGCCTGTACTTGGGGAGCGTTGACGGTGCGCTGATCTGAGTTTTATGTAGAAGCGATCCTCGGCCACTGAGCTGAGGAAAAGGACAAGGAGCCAACATCTACGGTATCCCCTGCCTGTTATCATAGGGAGAGTAGACTGGGCGCTGAGCTGAGCAAAAAGAGAAGGTGCTAACATCTATAGTATCCCCTGCCTGATAGCGACCTCTTACGGCCTTTGTGCTAAAAAGTCTAAGGACCGGGATTTTAATTTGCAGTATACGCGATATAAAGTAAGATAAATCTGTTGTAGCGTGTTTTATAATCGCATGCCCTGGCGGAACCCGGTGCCAGCACATAGATTACTCCTGTCGAATAGCACCAAGGAGCCTGCACAAGGCTTAACACCCCCATCCAACAGATAAAACACTATCAACAGCATTATATGCCCTCATTATTTCGGAATTTAATGCACGATTTTGGCACACACTCTAGTCATAAGAAATTGTATACCACCACCTCCCCTACCCTGCCGGTTAACATTCTGATGTTTCGAACAACGGGACTCGAACCGTTTCAGAGCGCTAACGCCCCCATCCGACGGATGAATCACCATCAACACCGTTATGCATCACATTTTAGTGTGGCTAGTATTCGGGAGATAGCGGGTTCGAACCCCCACTGTCCGCAGCCCTGAAGATAGCAAATGCTAGAAGGCGGCTGGCCGCTTCCTTCCCACGCCTAGCCCTTTCCTGCGCGATCGTCGGTCTTCCTAACAACATGTAGTTACAAGAAATATAAGGATCTGTTTATGGCCGGATGCCCATCCTGACGCCAAAGGATAAATGACGTTCAGTTACCAGGATTTGAATCGCAGTATCCATTATTTTATTTTAAACTAAATGTAAGTGTCTGACTTGTGTATGCAGGAACAACGTAATGTGCATTTTTTGCTGAGATAACATGTCACTTTCGTTCACGTTTTTGCAAGCGGAAGCAGAAACTCACAGTACTGCTCCCATTTGGTCGTACAACTTGGAAGAGACAACATGCATACAAAAAATTTATGATTTATTCTTTTTCCTTCTCCCTTTTTACATGTAAGTATCTTAGGTGTAGTATCTCGCAACGTTCTTGTCCGTGAGTTCCGTTTATTAAGAGAAAGAGTGACGTGTATGCGTATATCACTGTTCCGCTCGATAACCCGTGTTGTGATGTATTTGCAATCACTGAGCGTGTTAGCTGTGTGGTATCAGTGATCGAGAGAGTTGGCTACGCAGTATGGTTTTCTGATTTTCGCATGACGTATGTACGTGTATCCGTGTTCTAGTCGATAATCCGTATTGTGATATATTTGCGATCGCTGAGCGTCTTAGTAGTGCGGTATGTGTGACCGAGCGAGTTAGCTACACAGTATGGTTTTTCTAGTTTTTGATTTTCGCACTAGGTAAATCATTTGAAGTTGTATGTTTGATATATTCATATTATAGTTTACTGGGTGAGTTGGCTACGCACTACGGTTTTTCTGTAGATTTTGATTTTCGCACTATTCAAATCATTGAATTTATACTTTTGCTGTATTCATGTTATCGTTTAGTGAGCGAGTTAGCCACGCGATATGTACTCAGTGTGTTCCCGTAGTTTTTTATTTCCCCACTAGGCAAATCACTGAAGTTGTTGGCTACGCGATATGTGCACTGCCTAATTCATACGATCGTATTGTATGTTCGATAGAGACATAAGGCTATGCCTTGACGGAGCAGGAAGAAGAGAAGGAGGTCATAACAGCCGCTATCTTGCGCAAGCTGTTCAGAATTCTAGTCTTCTTATTATTATTTTAGAACAAAGGTATCCCCTGACATGTTGTGTCATGTTTCGTGTTCTATTCTAGCCTAGTTGTATTTTAATCACTTACTTAGTGATCTGAACACATCAAACAATGTTCTGAACGCATGTAGAAGTTAACGACATCGAGTACAGTGTTCGATTCTAGTCTTGTTATGTTTCAAACACTTCTTTTGTAATATTATCTTCTCAGAACAAAGGTATCCCCTGACATGTTCTAAACACATTTTGTATCGAGTACAGTGTTCGATTCTAGTCTTGTTGAGTTTTAATCACTTATTTGGTGATCTGAACACATATAATAATGTTCTGAACGCATGTTGAAGTTAACGACATCCAGTACAGTGTTTGATTCTAGTCTTGTTATGCGTCAATCACTTATTTTGTGATCTCCAAGTTTAAACATGCACAGTAATTTTATCGCTGCAACACGTGCACACTCTTGCCCTGGCGATGCATGTTCGATAGAGCTATGCCTTGACAGAGGAGGAGCAGGAAGAGGAGGAGGCGGAAGAGGTGGAGGGGAGGAGGATAAGGAGGAGAAGGAGGAGACCGTAACAGCCGCCGCCATCTTGTGTAGTAGCCTCTAAGCGCTGTCTTGTGTAATTAGCGTCGGGAGGGGCATCTTCTCGTAAACTAAGGGTAGTCCCCTTCAAGTTGGTAGATGAGAGGATACGTTCGCGGGTGCACTAAAGTTTTACTGTTTAATGATGATAGCTAACGGAATTTTTCAAATTGCCCGCCACCACGTGCTTAAGGTAGTAGCCGTAAAGGTAGCAGCACGGTGCTTTTTTGATTAAAGATGGCCGCTTGTCAAAAAAGCACATAGAATTTCAAATTGCCGCCACCACATTTCAAAGGTAGTAGCTAAAGATGGCAGCATGATGCTTTGTTGATTAAAGATGGCCGCTGTCAAGAAATCACGTGGGAATTGCCTGCTACCACATTTCAAAAGTTGTAGCTAAAGATGGCAGCACGGTGCTCTGTTGATTAAAGATTGCAGCTTGTCAAGAAAGCACGTAGAAATTGCCACCACCACATTTCAAATTTAGTGCCGTAAAGAGGGCAGCACTGAGGTTAGCGATGCAAGATGGTGGATGATAGCTGTCAAAAAGCACGTTGATTTTAAGATATACACCACCACGATTAGGTTTAGTACCATAAATAGGGCAGAACTGAGGTTAACGATGCAAGATGGCGGATGACACCTGTCAAAAAGCACGCGGCTGTCAAAAAGCACGTGGCTTTGTTTACAAACAAGAGCACGTGGCTTGCGGTGGAGGCATCTGTGGAGGGACCTGGGGTGGTGGAGGCTTCTCCCGAGAGCCTGTGGATGTTGAGGCCTCTGCGGAATGCCCGTGGAGGTGGAGGCCACTGAACTGTCCACTTATACTACTGATGTTATCAGATTCCATAGTTGAGAGTTTCCAAGTATGTAACAATGTTGCTTTTTCAAATTTGTTGTTATGATTATGTTCTGCATTACTACCCGTCGCAAGCTGACTCCCTTGTGAAATAATATCTGAATATAGTGAATTAACGAACATAGTGTTTCAAGTGAAATCCAGTCCACACTGCGAGCTCATGTAGTAACTGGGTAACTCGTATAAAGGCGTTCGATTTCGATTCCCGCTTGAAGCCTGTGTGGAACGGAAGCCATGAAACGAACAACGAATTCGTCCACAACCTGCTCCGAAAGATCAAGACCTTTATCCCAAAGGTTATCTTGAGTCCTTGGAGTGAGGTCAAGTCAATTCTCCCTCACGAAGTGCTTTGTATGAGCCCACAATTTTGCCACTGAAAATTATGGTAACTGTTCCCGTTATTGCAGCTAGTGCATTCCCAAAATCAACTGTACGTGCAAGTTGCTCTAGTTAGCGATGGATACATTGTGGTGAGCACTGGGTGGATTTGAGCCACAGTAATTTATACCCTAACTCCTACGTACAGCTCCCCTACCAACTAAGCTACTACATCCCGCTGTCCTATAACCTCCACTTATAAACGGGTTTATCGGGAAGGTAGCTGCTCCTTTAATTACGTACGTACACCTTCGTTACATATTATTATGCCATTGAGGGTTCTGTCTGGCAAGCCTCTGGGATATTTACTAACCGCCACCAAAATACTCTATTTCTAAGAAGTTTTGTGGCCTCTTTTATATCTTCAAATCATTAAATACTGAGTCAAACCATCGTCATCTTGGTCTCCCACTACTGCTTTCACCCTCCATAAGAGTGTCCATTATTCTCCTAGGTAACCTATCCTTCTACATTCACCTCGCATGACCCCACCACCGAAGCTGGTTTATGAGTACAGATTCAACCATCGAATTCATTGCTAACTTATCCTTTATCTCCTCATTCCGAATACCAACCTGCAATGGCTCCCACCTATTTGTACCAGCAACCACTCTTACTACTTTCATGTATTTTACTTCTAACTTATGAGCATGATATCCTGAGATCACCCAGTTCGTCCGGGAGCAGACTTCCTTCTTACAAAATACTGTTGATTGCAACTGCGAGCTCACTGCATTAGCTTTGTTGCACCTTGATTCAATCTCACTATATTACAATCCTGGTAGAACACACATCCTACACATCCACCCGTTAACTTCTACATAGAAACAATTTCTGCGCTATTCGTTGTTAGCGTGGATCTAAAAATCTGATCTCAGTGATGTCTACAAGCTAGATACTAAGTATGCTTCCGTTTCGTGGCCAGTACTGTACAGGTTTTCCTTGATTGGTGGGTCTCTAATGTGGCGTGTTCTTCGATTTTATCAAGCGGCCAAATTGTATGCGGCTCGATGTAGATAATGATATAGTTGATTTCTACTCTTTCTAAGGTGTTATCAGCTAGATGATGTAGTGACATTGACATTCTTGCATATCATTCAATCTCGGATGGTATTTCACTGAAACTACCCCAGCACAGTTTAGAGCTTCGTATTGTAGCATTCAGCATTTCCAGTCCTACATATGCTTCAGCAGGGTCAGCTTTTGTGATCGTTCTGGTCGATTGGACGATTACCTTGGAAACTATGTTGAATTTTGTGAGCAGTTTGTGGCATTTTTCTGCTGGAATAACACATTAGGTCCTTTTTGTTGCACAAATGACTCCAGAATGAGTTCAGTGATGTTCTGGATGTACCACGCACTGTTCAAAGTACACTATACAAAATCCGCACGCAAACATACATTGTAGATTATAGCTGTCAAACCAATGTTTCCAAGTCTTGGTCCTATGTTTCGCTACCGTACATTCAGTGAATTATGTTGTTGAGTTGATTGACGATGTGTATGCATACCACCATTATATGCACCAACAAAGAAGCTCAAGCTATCATTGAACACAACACTTCACCAATCTTCTCCCCATGCGCTCCTTGCTCTTCACCACTGAACGCAACCTGCATGGTAAAGACTGGAAACTCGATGAAAATCCACCTTGCAGTACTCATGATCATTTACCAGTTTCAAGGAAACTTAAGAATTGGACACATCTAACAATCCTGATGCAACTCTGTAATATTACGTGTTCCACTAAGGTCATTTGCGAGATGTGACAGTCTCAGCGTACATCTGTATATTACTGTCCTTTGTTTGGCGTTTGCGCAACTTCTTCTGGTGAATGGTACAAACATCGCTATTCTGCTGACCTACCTCTTCGAGCTAATTACGACCAGCCTGCCTCAGAGTGAATGTTAAGTGCGCAAACAAAGTAGGCCTACACTATCCAAGCATGCCTACAGCTTCATAAACAAGTTTGGAGGATAGAACGGTGCTGTAAACAGCAAGATAATACCTCTATAGGTGCTTGTACGATTCGGGAATTCGACGGCAATACCGGATTCCGGATTCTTCACCCTTGATCATCTCGTAAAACGCCCACTGGTAATTCCACAAAAAAGTGTACAGTTTCTTTATTCATATATTTCAGTATACCCCTTCTGACTTGGCGGAAAATGATACAGGGAATCTTTACGGTTAGGACGATGAGATAATGTAATCTTGATTTTCGTACCATAAAAACTACGTTTTATATATATAGTTGTGAACAACTGTTTTGAATGAACAGGAAATATTTCTACCTCCTCCATTGCAGCGCGTCTTGTTCAAGTAAACTCAGACTCTGTATCGGATGTGACTCTGAAGTTTGCTCCTTCAAAGCAAAGTGGAGCAAACAAGCTACAAGTAAAGTCTGGTTGCAAGCCACATGAGATAGCAAGCTAAGTAAAGGCTGCAAACGTCGTATAGCTCGTCATCCACTTACAGGAAATTGAATAGTTTTATTTTGTATAAGATGCCAGGGGCTCGTATAGCGTAATGGAAAATCAACGCAAGAATAAGCTTGTGGCTGGATTTATGTTGAACTTTAGCATAATATAATTGTATTACTTATGTCTCAGGTTATAATAGAATTAATTGCCAGAACTCATCAATATACAGAGTGAAGCGAAATTCGCGCACTCGGGCGTCGCAGCGCGACTCCTCACATGCCAGCAATAAAAATGTCTACTCACAAAAGTTCGTCCTGCGAGTATATCTGGCAGAAAAAAGAACTTTAAAGAGTTGCAATCAGGCAACACTGTAACTATATATAGAGCAACTACCTCTGTCAGCACGTATTAGCCGCGCTGTACAGTTGGTGCAGTGGGTAGAGTTTTGGGTTAGCATGCAGGAGGTCGACGGTTCGCTCCTGGGTTGAGGCGTTTTTTTATTTGCTAATTTCCATCGGACATTACATACGGTAATACAGTAAGACACCGTTTCTTAGGCCACATGTATCCTACATTTACAAAATTTAGTAACGCTGAACAAGTTGTAACGTATCTAACTTAGTAGATGAAGTGGTGCGAATAAATTCACGCCCACGACGTGGAAAGGGCGTCTTTCAAAGCTGACCAATAGAAAACGACTGTTCGTCCATTTCTAGGATCGTAGTATGTAAGTGCAAATGGTTTCTAGAGGACCCGCTGCTATCGCTGTTGACGATTACGATGCCAGATACCATACCACCTGGATTACATTTCGTTCGTTCGTAATCTGTTTACCCTTCAGGGTAGGTTTTTCCCTGGGACTTAGCAAGGGACTCCATCTCTACCGCCTCAAGGGCAGTGTCCTGGAGATTCAGACTCTGGGTCCGGGGATACAACTAGGGAGGATGACCAGTACCTCGCCCAGGTGGCCTCACCCGCTATACTGAACAGGGGCCTTGTGTGGGGATGGGAAGTGTGGAAGGGATAGACAAGGAGTATAGAAGGAATCAGCCGTAGCCTTCAGTTAGGTACCATCCCGGCATTTGCCTGGAGGAGAAGTGGGAAACCACGGAAAACCACTTTCAGGATGGCTGAGGAGGGAATTGAACACCCCTCTACTCATATGACCTGCCAAGGCTGAGTGGACCCCGTTCCAGCCCTCGTACCACTTTTCAAACTTCGTGGCAGAGCCGAGAATCGAATCCGGGCCTCTGGGGGTGGCAGCTAATCACACTAACCACTACACCATAGAGGCGGACCTGGACTACCTTTACGAAATAAAAAATATACGTCCGCCTCTGTGGTGTAGTGGTTACTGTGATTAGCTGCCACCCCCAGAGGCCCGGATTCGATTCGCGGCTCTGCCACGAAATTTGGAAAGTGGTACGAGGGCTGGAACGGGGTCCCCTCAGCCTCGGGAAGTCAACTGAGTAGAGGAGAGTTCATTTCCCACCTCAGCCATCCTGGAAGTGGTTTTCCGTGCTTTCTCACTTCTCCTCCACGCAAATACCGGGCTGGTACCTAACTTAAGGCCACGGCCGCTTCCTTCCCTCTTCCTTGTCTATCCCATCCAATCCTCCCTTCCCCCCGCAAGGCTCCTGTGCAGCATAGCAGGTGAGGGCGCTTGGACTAGGAAGTGGTCCTCCTCACCAGTTGTATCCCCCGACCCACAGTCTGAAGCTCCAGGACACTGCCCTTGAGGCGATAGAGGTGGGATCCCTCGCTGAGTCCGAGGGAAAAACCTGCCCTGGAGGGTAAACAGATTAAGAAGAAGAAGAAGAAGAAGAGAAGGAAAACATACGCCTCAACCAACGATCGACCCGTTGACCTCCTGCATGCTAACCCAAAACTCTACCCACTGCACCAACTGTACAGCACGGCTAATACGTGCTGACAGAGGTAGTTACCATACATTTGGTTACAGTGTTGCCAGATTGCCACTCTTCAACGACCTTTTTCTCCCGGATATACTCGCAGGACGAACTTTTGTGACAGACATTTTTTTATTGCTGGCATGTGAGGAGTCGCGCTGCGTCGGCCGAGTGCGCGAATTTCGCTTCACCCCGTATATTTGCCTATCATCCTGCCAATCATTCACAGACAAGACGGCTGTTACTCCTCATTACCTATGAACACATTCAATATATTAAAGACGGCCATTCAAAGCGTTTTTTATATGCACTTGAATATTCTGATAAATGTTGTCTTCTACTTTATACAACTTGAGGTGGAAAGGATTTTCAAGGTCTCCAATCACCCCGTTTACGTATTATACGGCAATAATTAATTAGTCATCGCCCATCAGGGGTGTGTCAGGTGTAGTCGTTCCAGTAGTGTGATAACCGTTGTGGCTTAATCACCTGATATTTGCTCCGTTAAGACTAGATCAGGTAGAGTATTTCAGTTTGGTATTTTCCAAAGGACATCACACTAGAAGAGGCTATGAATGCCATTGACCGAGCGAGTTGTTCGCGTACTGTAGCTCTCTCTAAGCTTTCCCTTGGGAGTGCGTTTGAACCTCACCAAAGATGTTTTTCCGGGATTTTCCGTTTTCACAGTAAGCAAATGCTGGACTTGTGTCTTAATTTAGGCAATGTCCCATTTTTCCTAGTCCTTTCTCTTTCCTATCCCATCGTTCCTGAAAACTTCTAAAAATAAGAAATGTAATTTCAGTATGTTCGTGGAGTGAGCGGAAAATGCAGTCGGAAATAAATCAAAGAATAGACGTCAACACTTCTTGTCCACCTAGATCAAAATGTCCAAATTCAGTTTTCTAGTTCCTTAATGAGTTTTATCCCATCAGACTTGGACTTTTACAAGAGGTGGGTTAAAGTTTGAATATTACTTTTTCTGCAGAGTACGCTTCAATAAACCACATTTACATTGATCACTACTCTGACACGGCCAAGTAACTGGCAGCTCCAACCACATTAAGTACGGAAGTTCCTGCAAGTCAAGCTCTAGTTAGTATTCCATTCAAATTTACCAATTCCATGACTTGTAGTGTGCGAAACTTACGCCAGGTTAAGCAATTAATGTAAATATGAGTTAATTTTCAGTGACATACAAACTTGACCATAAAGAATGAACCGTATAGAGCAAATTCTAAGGGACTTAAAGCTTACATATATCGAGGTAATTATTAAAAATCGGCTTAAAAATAATGCTTTCAGATTTCAGTATTTCGGGACTCTGTATAGAATATTTATTTTTACCACGGAGAGAAGGTAGGAATAATTCTTTCAACAAATCAATAGTAAGTGACACAAAAGCATTACGCTAGTTTTGCTATAGATTTATGCAGTTTCTGTTAATAGTGAATAGTGAAATATTCGGGAAATAATCAGTCTAGAGTTCTGTATTCGTCGGTGTCCTCCATATCATTCTCTCCACTTTCCTGATCCGGTGAATAACGTGGTAATGGTAATGGCGAATGGCCTACGGAGAGGCCTGGTGCAGGTCTTTTTTTGGTAGACGGCCTATTAGGCGACCTGCATGATTTCTAATGTTGAATACGCCACACACACCCAGCCCCAGAGCCATTGGAATTAACCAATTAAGGTTAAAATCCCTGACCCGGCCGGGAATCGAACCCGGGACCCTCTGAACCGAAGGCCAGTATGCTGACCATTCAGCCAACGAATCGGACAGTTACGTTGTAAACATCATGTAGTTCCTTCCAGTCAATATTTTAAAATACAGTTGCACAAGAACCTTAAACGTAATCCCCTTGGGCAATCATGCTTTTCTTTTTACCAGCGTTGGCTTTCATGAAAAGAACACAGCAAATAGGGAAGGCAATCCTGAAAGTTTGCCCTGATTGTTGATTTCGTGATCATAGACGCGGGTCCACCAGTTTACGTGAAATCCGAACCACAGGGACGTAACACTTCATTCCGAAACCTCAAGTGCACTTATTCGGATTGCAACCACGCCTGCCTCACTATACCACTTGGCTAACACACCCCTTTTATTCTGAAAGTAATGCAG
Source organism: Anabrus simplex (assembly GCF_040414725.1). NCBI lineage: Eukaryota > Metazoa > Arthropoda > Insecta > Orthoptera > Tettigoniidae > Anabrus > Anabrus simplex. Next base: position 265,368,382 of record NC_090266.1, on the reverse strand, counting down.
GAAGCTATTCTCTACAACATACCGTAATGTCCCTAGAAATGCAATTTTTACCTGATATCATTTTGTCCACGCAAAAGGATAAAAGGGGGCATCTTAGGTGTAGAGCCATTGATTTGCAGGTGCGTTGTATGTAAAAGAAAATGTACTTTTAGTCACTCATGCGCATGAGGAATGGACTCCCACAAATGGCAAAACTTCCGGATATAGCTCCTACTTTACTATTTTCTCCATGAAGGTACCTCCGATTGGTCAATTTAATAATACCCTCCAGCACGTCTCAAATCCATCCGGATTCCCTCCCATCATGTACAGACAGTTGTTCAAAAGTTGGAAATATACTAAACGAAACCAAACCCCATGGCGCAAGAGTCCCGAAAGACCTTGGGCAACTAAGGGACTGCTGCTCAGCCAGAAGGCCTGCAGATTACTAGGTGTCGTGTGATCGGCATGATGAATCTTCTCAACTGGTATCCTTGGCTGAATATTAAACAAGATCACTATCTGTGATGATCTTGAAAGTCCATGCCTCATAATTTACAGCACAAACCCAATTAGTATTAGAAGACTGAGTCTGTGTGTGCCGTTGTTCCTCTGTCCACGGCTGAAATCATTCTGATTATGGCAGAATGATGGGATGCATTTCAGACTCTGATGCACGTGGTCTACCGTGTGCATGAACTTCCTACACTTCCTTGTGAACTCCTATAATAAAACCATAAAGTGCATGTGGTCATTTTACGACCATGTTTATATGGGATTCTGCGATGGCACGGGAAGCTCGGTAGGTTTTATTTCCAGCTGTGTTTGGATAGGTTGCTTGTTTTGTACTGGTCTGGCTCTACTCATGCTCTGTGAGCTCCTGCGCTTACTTTCTTGCACAGTATCAAGTAGAGAATGAAACAAGGGGTTATGAATATTTTTTCCACATGTGGAATGCCCTCTAAGTCTTACGTTCTCAAACAGTAGATTCACCCTATGTTTGTGAGTTTCTCTATAGAAGTAGACTGTAACCTGCAAATAGCGCCATTAGCGGCCATAAATTAATCTTTCAATCTAAGACATTGCTTGACACGAAAGATTCACGGTATTTGAATCATTTATTTCAGAAACCACCTAAGTGACACTTTTATCAAAATTGAGTTTTTGACGAGATAGTACTATTCGGAGATAAATACATTGTTTTTAGCAGAAACAACCCATGTTTCCATATAAGCAATGCTGTCAGGCAGCTGTGTAAATAATGTGTTTATTTCAGAAAGAACCTAAGCGCCGTCGCTTTGGTTCTTTCTGCGGTAAATTCATTCCTCCACTCATGACGGTTGGTGGCCCTGTTAGGATAATCTGTTTTGTAACTGGCACGGAATCACATAGTTGTGCGGTTCTTATTGAATCTCTGTGACAGAGGTCGGTTTGAGACGATAACGCATATCTTCCCCGTCCGTGGGCACTCTTTTTCGCCTTGTGACAGGGATTTTGGAAGTATTCAACGGTTCTTGAGGAAGGTGGACAGAATTTGTACTCCAGATGAGAATGCTGAGCTCATGTTAAAGGCAAGTGTGTCTGGACGTTTTACAGTTTATCATCTTACCTCGAACGATGTCTTATGTTCTAAACATTGGTGGCCTGCATCGTACAAGAAAATAACAAACTCCAATGAAACATCAGGCAGAGAAGTACCAAGAGAACGTAAGAAGCCATTCAAGGTTTCTAGTTACAGTTTCTGTACTCTAAAGATACTCCAGGACAAGTTGTGGAAAAGGCGTTTATTGGAGGATTTTCATCTACTTTCGCACTACTGAAAACTGACAGCCCACCTGAGCTACCTTCCGAGAAGGCTTATCCTTTGGGAAAGGTAAGTTGATTACAATAATATTAATAAAGGGATATAAAATTACTGAGCAAGTAAAAATATTTTGTAGCCTACAATAACTTTATAAACTTTTACTGGGTTCTGCACAATGCAATTTTTGATTTTTGGTTGCAATCAACAAAAAGAAAGTAGAAGACTTGAAACAAATAATGGACTACACCGTTGGTTATGAAGACTTTTATGACAGTATCATTCAATGGCCAACAACCGAGAGAGAACCTGCTGAGGATATGCCAGAGGCTGAATAAAGCCAGAAAGATTTTATTGTTCTAATTTGTATTTTATGGTACATTAACTGATGTCTATTAAATTTTGATGAATAGAACGGTAATATTTACATAACCTTTCATCTTTAAACTTGCACAGATTAATCAGTTAGCTGTTTTTTAAATAATTGCTACAAAAATTAACAGGAAAATTTGTTTATTTCAGAAACAACCTAAGTGCAATGTATTAAAACAATTGTTTATGGCATTTTAAAAAATTTAAAATTTATTTCATGTTTACTACACTTTTCTAGCATATTACAGTTTAATTTTAAAAATTTAGAAGGAGATCAGACTTCAATTTATACTCCCACACAGTTTTATCTTTTTCCCAAAAGTTTGAAAAAGTGCATTTAGGTGGTTTCCGCAATTAGCAATTCATTTACGAGATTGATTGTGTGCACCACAAAATAGAGAGGTGTAGGAAATTCTAATATTGTTGAAACTCGGCCTACTGCCAAAAACATTATAAGCACGGAGATGACATTATGACTAAGTGCTATTACAGTAAAACATAACAGTACTTACAATTTTGAGAAAATTAACTAACATTGAAAACTATCACCTTTGCTGCTCATGATTTACATGGATAATTTTGTATAAGAATTGAAATATGGGCGTAGAATTCAGTTAGGTGAAAATATTTGTAAAACTGGTCTTGATATTGTCAAAAATTTTACGTCCCTGTAACTCCTTTCACGGCTTTCTGGTACATGGATATGCGGGAAATTTTGTCCAGTAGGACTTCCTTCACCTGCTGGAAAATCTATTGATTAACTGAGCAACTTTAAGTACGAGTGGAATGAACCAGAGTCAAGAATGCCAAATTGGGCTCTACCATCAAGACCATTCAGCTCAATAACATGGTTTCAACACTAGATTCTGTCAAAAAGTGCAGTATAATTATCTTGGAAGTTATAAGAAAAGACTGCGAGTGTCTGAAAATCAGTACATCCCAGACTAATATGACATTACTATTTTCGAAGAAACCTAACAAGATTCCGAGGTTTTTAATTCGAAATTAGAGCACTTCTACCTTCTGAAGCACATAAAATTCGTGTTCTCTCCCTGAGAGAAATAGAATCAATATATAGTGAAGTTGATGCGATAAATTCCTAGGTATGATGAACGGTATTTTGTACGATGAAGCCACCTCTATATCGCTTTTCTTTTACCTGATTCGAGAACCGGAAAAGATTCAAAGGACATCAGCACGATTTTTCCTGGTAATTTCATACAAAGGAGTTGTGTTGCGAAAAGTTACAATTTTCGGACTGGGAAAATTTCGGAGCAATGAGACGAGCTGTTTGACTAAGCGGTATTTTCCGACCTGTTAGAGGAGAGATGGCGTGGAAAAAGAATTAGCAGACGATAAAGCTTGAGTGGAGTTTTGAAGAGTGGGAAAGATGAAGATGAAGTTGGAATTCAAGAGGTCCAATTGGGAGTTTTGTAAAGTTTAAAATGGATGTTTGGTGCTACAGTGGTATGACACAAATCAGCACTAAAATCGTGTTCCCTGGAGTTAGTCTCGGATATCTGCGTCAAGATTTTCTGCTTCAGATTAGATTTCCGTTATGGATTTGCTTTATGTAGAGCACTCTGTGCTTGTTGTATAAGGTGGTATTTTTTTCACTGGTCACCTCAAAAAGCAAATATTTCAATTTTTATGTCATTATTTGTTAACTATTGTTTGGTAACAGAATTGTTTCCACTGAGCACGACTAGTTTTGTCGTAAAATTATCGTATGGAATTTAAGAAAATATATGTTTTACTCATCTCTTTGTTGCAAACTTGGCAAAAAGTAATCTTCCCATCGGTCGAGTAATCGAGGAATTCAAGCAGCCAATGTCGAATTAATGATACTTTAGATGATTTTATTTTCGGTATTATGCTTTCTTCAAAATTAACACGTAGAGCTCTAAAGAACAACAGTACACACGTACTAGATCTATTGTTGTTGTTCTAGTGAAAGATGAAATTCCAAGGTTTGACAAGGTTATATTTATAAAGGTAAAGAGATTGGGTCTATCGCATTTCGTGACTAATTGCTGGGCTTTCCAAAACTGGGAAGGAGGAAGGGTTTGATATACGTCCCTGCAGTGTTTAACGGTACAGGCTCACAAGTATCAAAGATGACCTTCAAGTTACAGGCTCTTTAAAAATAATGGTACAGTAGACCATTATTATGAATGGTGTAAAATATCAAAATTAAAACAGAAATTCAAACCTAACAAAGGAAAAACTAGTTAAACTTGAAAATTGGCACTAAAATAGACTTTGATTGGAAAACAGGCGCTAACGTCAAAACAGGCATTTTTAGGCATTATAAAACTGCTGTATATAGACCTAAACGTTAATGAAAAATGTAAATTCAAAAGGTGACGCATGTGTACGTTAAGGCAAAAATGTCATTTGCCTAAAATCAGCTGTCTAGTGATGATGCTGACTAAATGGAACACTCTCGTCGTCCAGGTTGGGGATTGGGCTTCAGGGTAACTCCCAACACCGTAAGAAAGGCACATTGTTCAGATACTAATCACAGAGAGAACCAGACTCTATGGAACTTACGACTAGCTTTGCGTGTTGAGTGGCAAAGATTTTGGAGAACATGGAATATGAGAAGTATGTTTAATCTAAAGCCAGCAGAAAAGTGGAAGAGGAGGTATTAAATTACATAATGAAGGAAGTAGCTCTGCAGGAGATAAAAATCAAATTTGAAAGTAATGTCACTAGAAAACAGAGTTTGCTAACTAAATGCTGTTGCAGAAATCAAATCTGAGCGTAGAGCTCATTTCACGTAATTTTACCAGTGTTTGCACGCAATGATCAAGTCTACTCATGAAGACGAAGTGTAAGTCTCGTAATATTTATAAGAATTAACACACGACAATAAAGTCCATTCGTGAATACAATTGTTTGAGAAGTTCAGAGTTTGAACGTGAAAGAAAAAAGTGCTACTCATTGTCACACACTCGTCACGAATGTATCACAGTTTAAATGTACACGTTAAAGAACAGTCTTTCTCAGAGGGCTAAGTAGTTTGTAATTCACTAAAAAATGTTCTCTATTCACGCGCGATTTTTCGTATTAAAAGCTTTAAGTAGCCTCTATTCGAATACCGTCAATTGTTTAATTACTAATGTCTTAAACTGTGGTTAGAAACATAAAGTTAATAACTACAACCATCACACGTCACTCTGACATTCAATCGAAAGGTTTCTAAGTGTCATAGCGCTCACTGAATTTACAAGTCCATTTGAAGATTCTTCGCGTAAAGAACTGAGTTCGAACTTCTTGTATAAATCCCTCTCACCAGCCTGCATGAGCTACGGCTATGAGTGTCGAACTGCTGACCCTGTCAAAACTGCTCTCTTTTATATCATCTAGCCGGGCGGTTTTTCGTGCCTCGTGGAAAATTTTATTTCTATTTCATTGAATATATTCTAATTCCATGGGTCGATTTTCATCTAATTTACAGGGGTTTACGTTTGAACTATGGGCTACAAGGTGATATGATTTAAAAATTGAAACTCCAACGGGTTAAGATTTTCGAAAATGTTCTGGCAGGTTCTAGATCGCCACGACCTGTTCACGTCCTATTACGTCACCGGCAACGTGGAACAGGTGATGTGGACAGCACGCTGAATACCTGGCCCTGCCATGCCGTGTCGTTGAGAACACATGTAAACTCTGGCCATACCGTTACAAATATCGGACGTTATGAAATCATGTTACATGTGACCAATGGTTCCAGGTACAATATAAATACCCACTCCAAATTATGTAAATATGTTTACAGAAAAGATAATAGTTGAAAAACTTCGATAAGAAATAAAAACACACTAGAAGAAACGAAAATAGACCATGAACTTCAGAATAACTTAAGATAAACAGGGGCGAAAATACTTTCGCAGTGTAAGGCGAACAAAAAGGCGTTTCAACCAAAAATTAATATTCTGGAAGGTCAGGCAGGTAGTATGGTTATAGGGATGGATAAATTCCTAGATATATGGTAACGACATTTTGAAAATTTTCTGTTAGGCAGGCGGGTAGTAAGAGAAGAAAGTAATGTAGCAGCTGGAGCAGAAGACAGACAACAGGACCTGTTAGGAGCAGATGATCAGGAGATATTATAGCACCTTCTGTTTGAGAAATAATCAAACATATTAAGTATAATAAAGCCCCTGGGAAGGATCCCATAACGGCAGAAACGGTATAACATGGAGGTGAAATATTAGTAAGAAGGATACATGAGATCATTTATATTGGTATTAACCAAATTTTCGACAGATGATTGGGCAATAGCAAACATTATACCCCTTACATATGGAGTGGTCACTTTTTCAGTGCAAAAATCTCTCAGTATTATGTAGAGAATACCCTCTGTTGCTATAACTTTCTTTTACAATTGGCTTTACGTCGCACTGACACAGATAGGTCTTATGGCGACTATGGGAGAGGAAAGGCCTAGGAGTTGGGAGGAAGCGGCCGTGGCCTTAATTAAGGTACAGTTCGAGCATTTCCCTGGTGTGAAAGTGGGAAACCACAGAAAACCATCTTCATGGCTGCCGACAGTTGGGTTCCAACCCACTATCTCCCGAACGCAAGTTCACAGCTGCGCGTCCCTAACCGCACGGTCAACTCGCCTGGTCAATTGCTATAACTAAGAGCTAATGTAGTAGAGCAGAGAGAATACCGGGGGAGTATCAAACTGATTTCAGGTCTGCAAGGTACACTGTTGATCATATCTTCACGGTACGTATGATACTAGATAAGACCTATGAACATAATAAACTGTACAACTGGGACATCTCTTAGTAGACTTCAAATACGCCAATGACAGATTTAGGAGTTCAGCACTCTCGGACGTAAAGCAGTTTCTGTTTCCCACAGGAGCTAAAGTGCAAGGGTGTCCTCGACGGTCCTTTCCAATGGAAGAAAGTCTACGACAGAGGGACCCATTATCTCCAGTTTTATTTAACCTAGCGCTGAAGACAGCGTTAAGATCCATAACAATAAACACAGCAGACAACACATACTGTAGACTTGTAGAAATCCTAGCCTATGCAGATGAGATTATGATTACTGCCAGAAGTACTAAATTCATCATTCAGAGAGTTTGAAACAGCTGCCAAAATTCTTGGTTTAGAGATCAATGAACCAAAACCTAAGTAAGTGGTAAGTGAATGGTGAAGAAGAAAATTAGTCTCCATGTTGTAGGGCACACCTTTGAATCAGTAGACAGCTTCATATATCTTGGCTCGGTTGTGAGATAACTCAAAGTGGAGGCAGACATAACGAATCGCATACAGGCTGCCGATAGCGTACACATTGTTCTCTCCCCTGCGCAGTAAAAATCTAAGCAGGAAATTAAAACTGACTCTCTATAAAACAGCTATAAAGCCAGTCCTCACGTACGGCAGTCAGGCATGGGTACTGACTGAGGCTATGAAGAAGAAATTTGATGTCTGAGAAAGAAAGATATCAGGCCCAGTAAAAAAAATGTAGAGGCCTGAAGGATTAGAACCAACGAAGAAATAAGTCTTACATAAAGAACCTGGCATGGTAGCCTCAGTCAGATAATCTTAGGGCATGTGCAACGGATGAAAGAAGAAATATACCCAAGGTCGTCCCTAGCAGGATATCCTGATGGTAGAAGAATGAGAGGTCGATCCCGTGTGAGATGGCTGGATGACTTGAAGACGGATTTGATGGCTACTGGAGTGAGTACATGGTGTAGATCTGCAGAGCATCGAGTCTATTACAAATCTGTAATCAAGGAGGCCAAGGTCCTCAGCGGACTGTAGCGCCATGGAGTGAGTGAGTGAGTGAGTGAGTGAGTCACAGAATGCCGAAAGACGTAACCGTCAGTACTTGAAATATACGAATCGTACACAAAAGACAACTTCCTCAACACTCTTCCTCCGGTTAACACGTTTCTTCTTCTATCGTCTGGATAGTGAATAAACGGAGCGAGTTGGCGGCGCTGTTATGGTCGCTCAGCTGTGAGCTTGTAATCGGGAGATTTTGGGTTCGAATCCCACTGCTGGCAGCCCTGAAGATGGATTCCCGTGGTTTCCCATTTTCACAGCAGGCTGTATCTTAATTAAGGCCACGGCCGCTTCCTTTCCACTCCTAGCCCTTTCCTTTCCAATCGTCGCCATAAGACCTATTTTTTTATCGACGTAAAGCCACTTGAGAAACAAAACGTTACTACAACCTCTAAATACCCTTCTTTCTTTTGCAATTCCATTTGTGTGATTACGCCAATGAAGATCTTTCCTTCTGTTAAGACCTAGGTAGTTACAATTGTCTCCTTGAGGAATTGTCACCCTATTAACACGGTAATTAAAACTAAGAGGACTTTTTCTCTTTCTGAATCTCACAACCATCACACCATTGCATGTTTCCCATCTCACAAAATTGGCAAAGTATTTTGTATTCTCTCACAATCTTGTAAATTATTTATTATTATATACTTATAAGATCCTGCGCAAAAGCCTTGCTGATGATGATGATGTTTGTTGTTTGAAAGGGGGCTAACATCGAAAGTCATCAGCCCCGCAAAAGCCTTATCTCTGATATCAGTACGTTATTCATATCATTTAAATACATGATAAAATATACAGGTCCAATAATACTACCTCGAGGAATTCCACTCTTAATGATTACAGGACCAATACAGTTAATTTTATTTTCTATAAATGTAGCTACCCATTCAATCACTTTTTGTCTAATCCAATCGCACTCATTTTCGTCATAAATCTAGCATTATATACCCTATCAAAAGCCTTAGAGAGGTCACTCGCGATACTGTCCTGAATCTAAAAGATCTGCTATATCTTGCTAGAATACTGCAAGTTCAGTTTCATCGGAATAACTCTTCGTAAACCTGAACCGTCTTGTATCAAACCAGTTACTAACAACTTCGCAAACAAGTCTAATATTATCAGAAAGGATGCTTTCCCAAAGTTTACATGCAATATATGACGTTGCGTCATACTTTGGTTCCCGTGCACCATGTTAAATATTTACGTCTCGTTTGTACGATTCCTGTGGCGGGATCTGTAAAGATTACTCGATGAGTGTCAGAGTAATAATGGTACACGCATGATGGTGAACAGGCCAACCTTCCTGCTCTTGTGAGATATTTCAGATGAATACATGGTCAAGTAAAGATAGGGTGAGGTGGGCCTCTACCATGGTCACCGCGGCCATCTGATTCACTTCCTTCTGATTTTTGTGTCTGGGAATTTCTGAAAAACATAGTACACAGGATCGGTGTCGACACCATGGAGACCGGGCGAGTTGGCCGTGCGGTTAGGGTCGCGCAGCTGTGAGCTTGCATCCGGGAGATAGTGGATTCGTACCACACTGTCGGTAGCCCTGAATATGGTTTTCCGTGGTTTCCCATTTTCACACCAGGCAAATGCTGTGGCTGCACCTTAATTAAGGCCACGGCCACTTCCTTCCCATTCCTACGCCTTTCCTATCCCATCGTCGCCATAAAACCTACCTGTATCGGTGCGACGTAAGGCAAATAGCAACAAAAAAAATAAAGAAGACACCGTGGAGAAACTGTTGTAGCAAATTGTCACTGTCTACGGGGTGTCCTCGACCGAATTCGAAACCGAAGGCGGCGGAGAGTACAGGACAGTATCCAGGTGCACTGACGACAGTTTGAGCACCTCCTGTAAGAGATACGAGTGCAAAGTGCTGTATTGTACCATGTAACATCGTTCATGTTTAATGAAAGCTATCCATATCTATACATTGCTCAGAATTTGAAAAGAATGGTATTTCTGTATCGGTCTCCTCCATAAATTTGTAGAAGCCCCAAGTATTACCTTAATAGGTGGTAATATTTTTGGGAACACCGTTCAGTACCATTAACAAACACTACGAGAAGGCAGCATCTTTAAGTAGTTAATTTCCTTTCATAATAACAGTTAAGACGCACTGGACAATCTTGTTAAACGAGTCTGTCTATTTCACGTAAGTCTCACATTATTCGTTCGTTATCAACTCAATATATTGTCACAAGAGTACTCTTCCAGATAGTCCTTGAGCATAGGCAGCAATTCCTGATGAAGTCAGGGGTGTTTCAGTGTACTTATGTCAGAGTTCAAATGAAACCAAGCTTCTACAATGTTGCATTTAACTCTGCTTTCTAATCGATATTTTAGGTGCGTTAGAGTTTATTATCTCTGTTCTATATATTTTGCTTGATGAAATGAAATGGCGTATGGCTTTTAGTGCCGGGAGTGTCCGAGGACAAGTTCGGCTCGCCAGAAGCAGGTCTTTTGATTTGACTCCCGTAGGCGACCTGCGCGTCTTGATGCGGATGAAATGATGATGAAGACGACACATACACCCAGCCCCCGTGCCAGCGAAATTAACCAATTAAGGTTAAAATTCCCGACCCTGCCGGGAATCGAACCTGGACCCCTGTGACCAAAGGTCAGCTCGCTAACCATTTAGCCATGGAGCTGGACTTTTTGCTTGATTTTACGTACAAACGTTACAGTCTATTCACAAAGGATTGCAGATTGAATCCCAAAAGGTAGAAAAGTCTACATGAACATGTATATATTTATCAAGGTATGCATATATATGCAAAAATAACTATTTTTCCCTTGTGTTTTTCGTGATTTTAAAGAATGTATGTGTTCTAAACTACTCCCTGAGAGTCAGATTATCAATTTAGACGTGCATCGCAGCTAACTGGATGTATTCTAAAACAAACAAGGCCAGAACTAACGAATAAAAAGTTTTTGTGTTCCATCAGCACAACGATGGCCTAAGATTTAAGTGTACGTAGTATTTTCACCCACACACAGGCACACACTCAGTTTCACAAATGACACCCACGGCCACTATATTCAGCGGTCAGTTTGAACCATTTTCCCACTATTTCTATCTCTACGGAGTACTTGAAAGGAAAATCTTCTTAACGCTATCAAAAGAGAATTTAGATGAATTCTTCGACAAGTCAGTCCAGTTCCATATGAATGGGTTTTCTCACCTGTTCGAAAAGAACATAGCTTGCCAGAGACATTGATTAAAGTCATCACTTCATAAATGCACAAAATTTGTTTCCGAATTCTCCTGACAAATTTGTTTTACACCTCACTCAACCAGCAGCAACGTTTGTGCCTATAAGTATGTGATCATAATTTTACCTGCCAAATCGTTCCAATATACAAAGCAATAGATCTCCAACATTTAATACTAAATATGTAAAGATCTGCATATTTTATTCCTATTCTTCAAAACCTAGAAGTATGCAGGAAATTCAAGAGAGTGAGTTGGCCGGTATACCAAGGAAAAATAGTCACTAGCGTTTAGTAAATGGGGAGTGTCACTTTAATTCCAAATCTTCAAAGATATAATGCTTTCTCACAAATTCTCAAAAGCAACCTTAGTAAATTTGTGTCCATGGATCTCGGTTTTCCACTGCTTTCAGAGTCCGTCTCCATGGATAAATGGTTAGCGTGCTAGTCATTTGTCACAGGGGTCCCGGGTTCGATTCCCAGCAGGGTTGGGAATTTTAATAATATTTAGTTAATTTCGCTGGCATAGGACCTGGGTGTATATGTCGTCTTCATCATCATTTCATCCTCATTACGACGCGCAAGGCGCCTACGGGAGTCGATACAAAAGACTTGCACTTGGCGAGCCGAACATGTCCTTGGACACTCCCGGCACTGAAAGCCATACGCTATTTCATCACTGCTTTCAGAGATAATTAAAGGCATGTTCAGGACGTTACCTCCTCGAGTTATACATAGGTACTGATGGTGCCAATTATTCTAATTGATTTCAGAGATCTTAGTTCAAGGAAGAAATTAAGTGAATGTTGTAGGCTTACTCCCACCTAAAGCTATAAGAATAAAAAAAGATTCAAGGCCCGCCATTTAAATAATCGATGTCATCCATCAAAAAATCGCTACCATTCGACATGTTATTGGATTTACGTCCCGCGAAATACTTTTACGGTTTTCAGCGGCATCATTCAAGAATCAGCCGACGTATGTATTGGCTCGACCATATGATGTAATGCAGCCTCTCGTAAATATATATGTAACTGTCTAACATGCACTCAAGTGGTTTCTGATGGTATGTTTTCATGTTGGTAGGAGTTGGGTGTGCTAAGTAACTACAGTATAGTAAAGTTCAACTTTTCACAGTAGTTCGATGATTGTAAACACATAAAATTACACACAATATGGAGCAGATCATATATTTTGTACTTCCGTTCCGGATTATTATTTATTTAAAATTCTTAATGTCGCTATTGTTCCGTTGTTTTTGGACTTGATACATTTGTTTCCTTTTTACGAATGTATTTATTACTATCACTTTTATTTACTCGTATTCTGCTTCCTCAAGTTTAGTCTTTCATTCTATATTCAGTGTTTTGGTTAGCTTATGTCAATACATGAAATATCGAGCAATCATTTGTCTTTACGTCTTCTACAAACAAATCTCGCGTGGCACATAACATCCATCAATATGGAGAGCTAATATATCAACTTTTTAACTCACTACGCACCCAACTGCGACACTACGAAGCAATATGAAACACGGGACAGAGTCAAGGGCTTATTCCCAAGCCTGCAGATATTGTCTTCCTGGCACCAAGGAGCCTCATCCCTTAAAACTGACAAGTAACTTTGGATATTTCTTCTAAAACGTTAGACAAGTAAATTCAATCAGTTTATGATACAGCGAATGAATTAATGACGATACTGTTTCTTTAATGTCTCATTTCAGGAAACGTACCTATCATGTATGATACCCCAGAAGATAACATGGCAAGTACAAAAGGTGGTAATAGTGACATCTGTATAGCCTAAGACACCACAGGTTTAAAACACTAGTGGCGTCATGGTAAGAGCTAGTAAATTATATACCAATCTACCCATCTGTTTTTCTATCTATTCGTTGTCCTTGTATTTCTCTCCGTATATTTCGAGTTTTCTTAAAATACTTGGTAATCAGCTCAGATGAGGTGTGTGATAAAGAATTCCACCTTGATGACGGGAAGTTTTTATTTGAATAGAATGCATTCTTGAAAGAAAAATACGGCATATATCAGTACAAGATTTGTAAACAGGATAGAGGTTTTGAGGGTCTCCTAAGTGTTGTGGTCATATTTGTACACGGTTTTTTTAAATAGTGCACATAACACGATTTGCTGGAAAACATTAATCTCTGGTAGAACGAGCCATTATTGGAAAAACGGTCCGGACATTCTTCACTCGGAAAGCTGATGGAGAGCTATACTGACTATGGTTTACTCCTGAGGTATTCCAAATTTTCCAATAAAGTGCTGGGATAGTCCTGAGACACATACCGAAACTTTAGCTCTAAAATGTATAGTTACAACGCGATAGCCAACGCGCTAGAGGGATACTGAGTTCACTCAAAAGAGCATGGGTTCGATTACCTCCTCAGTAAGCCGAAAAATATTGAAACGAGACTTCCACTTCTGGAGTGGACATGGCCCTGAGTTTCATTCAACTAACACAAGGAATTATAACCAGGTATACTTTTGAGGGCAAAGGCGGTCGGGCATGTAGCTAACGACTAGATCCCACTTTGTGATGAGGAAATGAGCAGTAAAAGCGTTTACTTCCACCTCTCTAAGGTTCTATATTTTCTGTTAAGTAGCGGCTTTGCTTCACTTTGGTAATTATAGTTACATCAGTCAAAGCAATCGCACATGTTTCCACAAGCTTTAGTAGATTTTCCCGAGAGCATAACCTAGAATAACCGAAGCATTCTTCAATTACTGTCGTGAATGTGTAGAAACTGAGCCGTTCGTGGTAGTTACAGTGGCTACTATCATACTAATCAGGAAAATTGCCGTTGTACCTAGAAAAAAACCTATATGTGATAATATTTAATCACAGAACACTGACCAGAAAGGTTCTGTCATCTAAGGATCAGTATTGCATGAACTGTATCAACGAATGTTCGTTCTATGTAATACGTGTGCTGTGGGACATTATTTCTCTCTTCAGCATTGTCACATAACGGTATTTCGAGGCGCAACGACGAAATGAGGTATTTTAGTTTTTCTGCAGAGTCGAGCGTGTAATTCCGCACATCATTCTTCCAACAATTAAGCACTATACAATAAACTCAGATTACAGTTCACTCTACAAGTTTTCAATCAGCTCAAACCAGATTATTAAAAGAACGAATCACACCATTTGTTTACTAACGCTCATATTGGACAAGACGCATACAGGAAATGTTACACAAAACTTAAACATTCTACAAAAGATTTTCCGACAAAAAGTTAAAAATAATATTATAAATAAAAGGAAATAGAGGCATACCAATTTAGACAAAATTAAATATTTATTGTTCAAAATGTTGTTATTGAATAAAAATAATGTGTACAGGTGTCCTTTGAATGCGCAAGGAAAGTAAATAACAATATAATATAGATTTAGACCGCAAAATACCTTATGAAGGCAGTGAATTGCAGCTGTGATGAAAACATTTGGCCAGGAACTTCTTAACATTGGGAAGCCCACAGTTCAGAGATAAACATTGCTGAAAGATGCAATTTGTGAAGATATCTTCTGTTCCTGAAAATTGTGGGGGGTTTTATTTTCTCTGTTTTGCAATTGGATGACTAGTCTACTTAAATGTGATATTAAAATAAGATGTATATTACTGAAAACTAGACGTGGAGATAACTACACCTTCTACTAAAACTGAGCAATAATACATCCCTCGAAGAAGAAAGTTAACTGAAGTACTCACACGTAAGAGCAGATCGCCTCAGCCGTTTTATGAATGTCGCAAAATTGACGCAGAAAGCCTGTCTCACAGCCTGTTTCACACCAGTTCGCCCCGCTATAAAGCCAACTTGCTTGGGAGTGTTCAGATAACGTTATGCGGCCCCATTTTCCCAGAATAATGGCATATTTTACACACAACTGCAAGTTTCGTTTTTGTTTTAATGTAGAGATCAGAAAACAAGCATACGATTCTTTGTGACTTTAGACACATTTTTGACCATAAGGTACGGGATACAGTGTTATTTCGAAAGTCTGATTGAGTGGTATAGGTCGGTATTCAAACAACAGTCCCCTTCTTTAGATCATAGTAATGATGTTCATAGTCTTGCAGACACTCGTTTAAGGGTACAGTACACAGTATACTCCCCGTTCCGTAGCCTGATAAGAATTTCCAAGTAGGGCCTAAGTATAATATATATTAATGAGATAGTTATGGTAAGATTAAACTGGAATATTTTACAATATTGTCAAATTACATTTATAACAACTAATTCAATTTTGACACCCCAAGGAAGTAAGAAGATAAGCCCAGTTCAAAGTATGAGTTACGTGTATATCAAGAATATTCTTACCCTTGAAACAAATTATTATATTATATTATATTATATTATATTATATTATATTATATTATATTATATTATATTATATTATATTATATTATATTATATTATATTATTATTTATGTTTCGTGTTGTGGGTTACAGTAGCCACGTCTTAGTTTGTGAACCATGGGCAACGGCTGTAGCCTGAGCGTCGGAGTACCAGCTGCTATGGAATCGGAGTGTGAATCAAGACGTATTTTAAGTCATGGCCCTCATTGTGCTCAGGCGGCTAGGACTAGACAATACATCGGTGGTCCCTAACCCGTTCAAGGATAGATCCTCACTTGGACTATGTTTAAGTAGAGGTAGCATCCTGCTTCACATAATTTTAACCGAGCACGCTCAGAATGAAGACTCGGACCTATGGGAGCAACGGAGATCCACTCGCGATTGTCAGACGAGTGACTCCTTGGAAACGTCTTGGAGAACGAAATGGAATTATATGGAGAGCTATCAATATTCATGGGCCTTATGGAAGAAAGGGAGTAGAACTGGCTGAGTCAGCAAAGACGATGCATCTGATAAGTTAGGAGTTAATAGTATACGGGTAAGGGAAGATAACGAGGAAGAGACAGGAGATTATAAAGTGTACTTGACGGGTGTTAAAAGAAGGAAGGAGAGGGTGTCGTGTAGGACTGTCCATGAGGAAATCTATTTCATACAACATAGTATCTGTTAGGCACGTAAGCAAGTGAATAATGTGGTTTTATTCGATAGTTGGAGGAATTAGGATAAGAATTTTCCCAGAGTATTCACCATGTGAGGGGTCCAGATAAGCATGAAGTTCATAAGTTTTACGTAGCATTGAGTGCTAACGGGTGATTTCAATGCGAGAGTTGGAAATTGAACTCAAGGATACGAAAGGACGATTGATAAATGTGGGGAAAATATGGAAGCTAATAGGAATGGTAAGCGTTTACTGGACTTCTGTGTTAGAATGGAATTAGCAGATACGAATACATTCTTCAAGCATAAGACTATTCAGCGCTACATATGGTAAGGTAGGGCCAACAGATCCATCACAGAATATATCTTAACCGACTATGAATTCAGGATATCTGTTAGGATTGTGCTGGTTTTCCGGGGATTTTCGATGATACGGACCAATATCTGATCAGTAGCGAAGTAAGTATATCTAGGCCTAAGATAGGGAAAGTGAAATCTGTCTCTAGACGAATAAGGGTAGAAAACCTCCAGGACGAGAAAATTTGACACAAGTACATGGATGTGATAGCGAAAAGTTTCAAGCAGTGGCCAGTAAGCAGGTTCACGATGTAGAAAGACAATGGTCGGAATACATGGAAGCTGTAGTAGAAAGAGCACGGGTATGCCTAGGAACAACTGTGTGTGAAGATGGGGAAAAGCGAACGTCTTGGTGGAATGAAAAAGTGAGAGCAGCTTGTAAACATAAAAAGAGGGCATATCAGAAATGGCTCCGAACAAGGCCTGTTACAGAAGTAGATAAAAGAAACAAAGCGAAACAAACGGTTAAGGAATGCAAGAAGAAGTCATGGGATGATTTTGTAACAACCTGAAAATATTAGGTCAAGGAGCAGGGGTAACATTCTGTAGAGTGATAAAGAATCTAAGAAAAGGAAGGGAAAGGAAATTAATAGTGTTCTGGGTAAATCAGGTGAACTCGTAATAAATCCCAAGGAATCTTTGGCCAGGTGGAAGAAATATTTTGAAAATCTTCGCAACGTAAAAGGAAACGTTTCTGCTAAGGTCGTGAACAACGGGGATTATTGGGAGGAGGACAATGATGTTGCTGAAATAATTACGCTTGAAGAAGTGAAAAGAATTGTAAATAAACTCCATTGTCATAAAGCAACGGGAGTAGATGATATTATACCTAAAATTGTGAAATATGGTGGGAAGGCAGGGAGAAAATGGCTTCGTTGTGTAATAATCTCAGCATGGATTGTAAGTAAGATGTTTTTCTCACTGGTCGAAAGCGGTTATTGCATCCATGTATAAGCAAAGGGACAGGAGGATTGCAAAAATTATTGATCAGTATACCAGGCAAGGTACTCACTGGGATTGTGGAACGGAGGGTACGATAAGTGGTCGACAGGAAGTAGAATGAATACCAGTACGGTTTCAAACTACAAAGGGGCTGTCAGGATCCGATTTTCAAAACGCTGTGAGTAATTGTAAAATTCTACGACAGGAATAGACGATTACGTTAATGTTTCGCAGATCTAGAGAAGGTACATTACAGAGTATGAGGGAAAATATTTTCGCCGTACTGGGGGACTATGGGATTATGGGTAGATTATTTAAATCGTCCAAAGGCATTTATATTGACAATTTGGCTGCAGTGAGAATTGATGGTAGAATGAATTCTTGGTTCAACGTAATTAAAGGTGTTAGACTCGGCTGTAATATTTCACCTTTCTGGTTCATAGTTTGCACGGATCACCTGCTGTAACCTATTAAGTGGCAGGGAGGGATTGGGCTGAGTAGAAATATAGTAAACAGATTGGTCTGTGCTGACGACATAGTCTTCATGGCAGATATTGTCCAAAGCCTGCAGTCTAATATCCTGGAACTTGAAAAGTATGTGCAATGAGTATAGTGTGAAAATTAGCCTTTCCAAGAAAAAAATGACGTCAGCAGATAAGAAATCCATGAGAATTGAATGTCAGATTGATGGTACAAAACTGGAACATGTAGATAATTTCAAGTATTTAGGATATGTGTTCTCCCAGGATGATAGCATAGTAAGTGAGATTGAATCAGGGTGCAGTAATGCTAATCCAGTGAGCTCGCAGTTGCGATCAACAGTATTCTGTAAGAAGGAAGTCAGCTCCCAGACGGAACTATCCTTACATCGGTCTGTTTTCAGGCCAATTTTGCTTTACAAGGGCGACAGCTGGGTGGACTCAGGATATTTTATTCGTAAGTTAGAAGTGAAAATGAAAACCTACAACCTGTTTTCCAGTCAATGATCGGGTCAGGGATGTAATGAATGAAGCCAGATATGGGCTATTAGTACGATGGGGTCGCCACTCCCAAAGTGATTTATTAATGACTGATAGATGCTATGAAATGAGAATGGAGAGTGTTACTGGAATGAAAGATGACAGGGAAAACCGGAGTACCCGGAGAAAAACCTATCCCGCTTCCGCTTTGTCCAGCACAAATCTCACATGGAGTGACCAGGATTTGAAACACGGTATCCAGCGGTGAGAGGCCGACGCGCTGCCGACTGAGCCACGGTGGCTACTTCATTAGTTAGAAGTAACGGACATAAATATAGCGAGAATTACTGCTGGTACAAACAGGTGGGAACAATGGGTGCAGGGTACTCAGAATAAGGAGCTAAAGGATAAGTAAGGAATAAATTCCGTGGATGAAACTGTACGCATAAGCCGTCTCCGATGGTGAGAACATGAGAGCCGAATAGAAGAGGATAGGTTACCTAGGAGGATAATGTACTCTGTTACGGAGACCAAGATGACTATGATTTCTAATGATTTAAAAATAAGACGTAGAGAAGCGAACGAGGCCACAGAACTAGTTACCAATAGAGGAATGCGGCGATGGTTAGTATATTCACAGAGGCTAGACGAACGGATGTAGACGCTCCAATTCATTTCAAAGAGTAATTGCCTCTTTCTTTGTAGCTTGCATGCTAATTAATTATTGAGAAGCAATTGGTTATCATTTGAACAGCTGTGTAGTGGAGTTTCTTAGACGCTTTCGTCCTATGCTTAAGGTTACGGAATTTGATTTCAGAACAATCGATTGGCATATGAGACTGCTTATTGACAGAAATCACTGTCAATAATTTTAATGACACATTATTCCGGCTGTCTGACTCCTCTTACAACTGATAGTAGGTCAAGGGACGTTAAATCATAATTATTATTTATAACAGTAATTAATCTGAATGTAAGCCTCCGTGCATGTTATTGGTCTTTAAACGCCCAGCAATAATATTTATGACTATTGAGCTCCAAATACACGAACAATGTAATGTAAACAAGTGTCCTCATCCCGACGTGGTGCAGCTCTTTCCAGGCACACCCCGAATGGAGGTGAACTGCATGTACCATTTCAATCAAATGCCAGCACTCCTGCCATTCTTACATGTCTACCAGTACCGGGAATCAAACTCGGACCTCCGAGGACGGCAGCCAACAACACTAACACGAAAGATATGAAGTCATATTATTATTATTATTATTATTATTATTATTATTAATCTGGAAGCGTGAGTGTACAATCGAGGTCAAAATAAATGCGCTTCTTAGCCATCTATAATGTTGACTCCAGAACTGTCCCATATTGTCGTGGACTACGTTTTCTCGATGTAACCTCGTTGACCCAGTTTCGAGCAGACAGAATGCTACTTGATACGAGAAGCGGTGCCCCTGGTTTATCAAAAAAGTTCCACGGCTAAAGGGGTCTCACGGTAGAGTATGCAACATCCTATACCAAATGCGTACAGCATTACGGTTCAAGGCGTCCTAAGACGAGAATAGAGAAAATCGTTGATTCATTTTAGCGTAATGAGGACATCAAGCCTGGGAAAATTAGAAGGAGAAACATGAACACCAAATGCTCTTACGAATGTAAGCAACATGAACTCCTTACTCGTGTGATTTCGAATTTCCTCGCTGACTTTTCGTTCATTCGGTCGTGGATTTCATGGAAAGTGCAACCTTGTAATATATTTTTTTGCTAGGGGCTTTACGTCGCACCGACGCAGATAGGTCTTATGGCGATGATGGGATAGGAAAGGCCTAGGAGTTGGAAGGAAGCGGCCGTGGCCTTAATTATT
The DNA here is from genome assembly GCF_040414725.1 of Anabrus simplex. Taxonomy (NCBI): domain Eukaryota; kingdom Metazoa; phylum Arthropoda; class Insecta; order Orthoptera; family Tettigoniidae; genus Anabrus; species Anabrus simplex. The sequence continues at coordinate 265,348,033 of NC_090266.1, read as the reverse complement.
TTTTGCTATTTGCTTTACGTCGCACCGACACAGATATGTCTTACGGCGACGATGGGACAGGAAAGGCCTAGGAATTGGAAGGAAGCGGCCGTGGCCTTAATTAAGGTACAGCCGGCATTTGCCTGGTGTGAAAATGGGAAACCACGGAAAACCATCTTCAGGGCTGCCGACAGTAGGGCTCGAACCCACTATCTTCCGATTACTGGATACTGGCCGCAATTAAGCGACTGCAGCTATCGAGCTCGGTGGCCTTAATTAAGGTACAGCCCCAGCATTTTCCTGGTGTGAAAATGGGAAACCACGGAAAACCATCTTCAGGGCTGCCGATAGTGGGATTCGAACCTACTATCTCCCGGATGGAAGCTCACAGCCGCGCGCCTCTACGCGCACGACGTAATATTTTTGTAGCCTATCAAAAATTGATGGTATTTTTAACTATAAAAACAGTACATAATATAAATGGCCATATGTAGTGATGAACATATTTTTAAGGCAATTATTAATGTTTAGATGCTGTTTATGAGGTTTCAATATGAAAAAAGTAGAATTTGTATAAATATTAGTTCTAGAGTTTGTGTGTAGTTCCCCCTTAATTATACGTACGATTTTAACGTGCATTTAAAAATAAATAACTATTAAAATACCAGGTGTTTCAGAATCATTTTTAAGAATGCGTCCATTTCTTTCATGAGCTTTAATGCTTCATATGCTCATTTAAACTGTTGCACGGATTTCTCATGGACCGCAGTGGTAAGGCAGCGCGTAGGGTAAATGACTGGACAGGAGACCACTTACAGTAAAAGTTACTCTAACAAAAATGGGAAATTTCATTTCTTTCCTCTCTTAAAATACAAATAGAGTAGTTTAATGATTTAACAAGAACCAGAAAGAACATACGAGTTGAAAAATTACTTGAGAATAGTAACCTCTAACTAAGAGCTCCTCAGCTCAAACGATACATCGAACTTAGGAGTCCTTAATTAGGTACAAGTTTCATGGGAAGAGACTCTAAGTTATTAACCTACATACGGAAGAGCATAATGACGGAATGACATGATAGAGTCAGATCCCCTAATACATAGAAGTTGGCCTAAATAAAGCGATATGTCGCTTGTTACCTTTCTAATACACTGGTAACCGATTTGGTGACACCATTTCATGGTGTTCATAAACAGCCTAACCCGTGATCGGCTTATTATCATTTGCAAAATTTCACAAACAGTTGGAGTACTGTTCCACAAGGAACCTAAATGTAAATACGGTTACTTGCAAGAACATAATGCATTTACCAGATGTATGCATAACTTTTTGCTAGTTTTTGTGGTAAAAAAACACGTAATTTTCACGGAAAGTTCATTTTTTGTTTATTCAAATTATTGGCCATCGGCTTCTACACACTTTGCCCAACTTTCAGGTAAGTTATGAATACTATGCTAGAAAAAATGCCTGTCTTTTGCGGCGAAACATTCGTCGAGCCGTTTTCCAACTTCTTCGAAATTGCTGAAGTGCTACTCAGCGAGCGCGTGCCCCATTGATGGAAAGAGGTGAGAGTCAGATGGCGCCAGGTCGGGGTAGTATGGCGGGTGCGGAAGGATGTCCCACCCAAGCGATATCAAGGTGTCTCTCACTGGTTTTGCTGTGGGAGACGGCGCATTTTCTTCTAACAAAATCACTTTGCCATGTCGTCTGGCCCATTCCGGTCGTCTTTCGATCAATGCGTGATTTAAATGAATCATTTTTTGGCGATAGTGTTGTGAATTAACGGTTTTGCCGCGCAATTGCTCGTCTTCGCACTTTTGTGGTCTACCAGAGCAAGCACTGCCTTTCACATTGAAATTAACACGTTTAAATTGTCCAAACCATGCCTCACATATTCTAATCGATGGAGCGTGTTCACCATTTGTTTCTACCAGCAAACGATGACTTTCCACAGCCTTTTTCTTTTAACTAAATAAAAAAAGAACGTTTGCCGCAAATGTTCTTTTTCAGGCACAAACGTCGACATGATCACTGAACGATACAACACAGACGCTAGTGTTTGGCGGGCTCAAATTGTGTCTGTTAGTAGGTTAATGCCAGACGGACAAACTGACGTATGTGCCAAATTCATACGCTGCGTACTGTTCGCTGGCGCCATCTCTCAGTGAAACCGAAAAATACGTATACACACACCTGGTACAGAGGTATATTACCCATCCTACTAGGACTTACGAAAGAAAAGAAATACATGCCGCTAACAAAAAGCAAGTAGGCGAAACACCAGCACTCCTTAAAACAATATTCTGGAGACGTCGAGAACGTAAATGGGCTTATAGTCTTATGACACAGAGGCTGATCCCATGCTCAAAAGGGTGACCAAAAGGGTAACATTTAAAGGCCGAGGCTAATTTCAAAATTTTGAGGTTGAAGAACTTTAGTCACCCAGCTCAAAACTAAAGGGGAATGTTCCGAAGGTAACCACTCGTGCTGCCTTACATTAAATTATTTTCCCTGTAGCGAGTATAAGTTATGTCCAAAGGCTGCGCATAAATGAAAAAATGAAAAATGAAAAATGAAAATGAAAAGCTTACATATTTTATTTTATAGAAAACTGCTGAAATTTCCCCTAAGTATACACGCCGGCACAATCGATTATTTAGGTTTATTTTGCCATTATCTGCTAGCTTTGGATCTTCGTTAAGCAGGCCGCCCCTTTCCTCCTGTCCAGTCTATCCTCCGTCAAGTTGCGCACTTAATCACCGGGGCAATACCGAACAAGATGGCCCTAATGCGCTCGGCTTAAATACATCCCCGTGGAAAGTTCTAGAATATATTAGAATCTAGAGCGCTGATAGGCTAAATTTCCATTCACTAATGTGAGTTCTGATTGTTTAGAAAACTTAATAACCGACAATATGATGCGCAGATTACGTTAGAGTAGCAATCAGGTGTAGAGTTGACAACTTCATCACATTAAAGAAACAATAACAAGAATAAAGGTTTACCAACAATAACAAATTAAGTTTCTCAGTAGATTCATTGGGGCTTAGCCCACCAGAGAGCTCTAGAAAATAGATGCCAGAATCATCTTACCATCGGAGAAACAAGTTTCAAAAACCTCAGGAATTCTTTTTCAGTGACAGATGGCCGTAGTGGAGATGGCGCACACTTTAAATAGCAGGGGAAGATGTGCCCCTAGTATATATACATGCAATCTTACTTTAATTTGTCCTTATATACTATCATCTCCTTCAACCCTTTCTTGCCTGACGGGATTTTTAAATCCCGGTTCTATTTTTCGCCATATAAAATATATGGTTGGTATTTTTTACTGTTAGACACTGCCGAGTCGTTAATGTAATCTTTTAGCGCTAGACCGCAGTTCGAATCGGTATGGGTCCCTCATTTATGCTGTGTGAAATATAACGCGCGAAAGAAATGTATGTTATGAGTGGAAGAAGTGAAGTATCCTGGAAGTTGCTGTTAGTGTAATAATACTTTGAAGTGTGTATTTAGCAATTGAGGTATATTTTCGTTTGGATATAGTGCGAGTGGAGGATAAAAAAATCTACTTGGGACTTAAACGTCCCGTCGGGCGCCCAGGATACGTTATGTTGCCAAATAACATTGCCTATATTTTTTTTTTGCTAGTTGTTTTACGTCGCACCGACACAGATAGGTCTTACTGCGACGATGGGACAGGAAAGGCCTAGGAGTGGGAAGGAAGCGGCCGTGGCCTTAATTAAGGTACAGCCCCAGCATTTGCCTGGTATGAAAATGGGAAACCACGGAAAACCATTTTCAGGGCTGCCGACAGTGGGGTTCGAACCTACTATCTCCCGAATACTGGATACTGGCCGCACTTAAGCGACTGCAGCTATCGAGCTCGGTACATTGCCTATATAAGAGGACGAATTTTGTGTTATCATATCAAACATGATATCGGTTGCTGATATAATTGACATGTTACTCGAAGATTTACCAGACGGCCCTCAAAACTCTGATGCAGACAGCGAAGATGATGATGAAAATAATTTATTGAGTGTTTTGAATGCCAGTAATTCTTCACAAAATTTCGTCTCTGTGTTTACCACTGCTCTTGTAAATGATGGCACAAATGAAGTGGTCACCATTAACGGTTATATAAATGTCGAGAACGAAATTCCTGATAACGCTATTAGGGAAAATGATGCCAGTTCTATACCAAGAACGCCTGCAAAAGTTCCTGATAGAAATTTGTCAAAGAGACTTCCGGAACCAGATCACCGCTGGAAAAAGTAATGCTACAAGAACTTTGCGAGAATGCAATCAATGAGAAGGCAAACTTTGTTTAGCACCACTACCCTGCGACTAGTTGCATAAACGTCATTGATTGTGGATTAGAGTTGGTTATAATTTAGTGCATTTCTGCTTTTTCAGGTGCTGTCCGTGAGCTACCCTCAGATTGTAAGTCACCAACAGATTTCTTTCTGGCATTGGTAAAACCTATCATCATGTAACTTATCAATCAAACCTTTATGCTATACGGAATAACAAGATTATAAACCTACAAGAAGACGAATTACTTTCTTTTATTGGAATAAACTTTTTAAGAGGTTACAACCGTTCACCATCATGGAAACATTATTGGGCTACGAGTGCACATTTGGGCGTAATAGTGGTAGCTGTGATTACGTCTAGAAACATATTTGATGATATTTTGCGCCTTTTACATGTGAATAACAACAATGAAGTTCCACAAAACAATGGAGATAAACTGTACAAACTAGCGCCCAAGATCAAAAGCCCAAATGCCAGATATAAAGAGGTTTACAGTGGTACGCGGGAAATAAGTGTCGATAGATCGATTATACTGTTCAAATGCAGAAAATCGCTAAAGTAGTATAATTCCGTGAAGCCCTCGAAACGCGATTACAAGCTGTGGGCGGTAGCAGACCAAAAGGGATACATTTTTGCGTTCATAGTTTTTCATTGCAGGGGGGAACAAAATGCATAATTTGCTGAGTACGGCTTGGGAGAACGTGTTGTTCTGGAGATAACAAAGCCATTTTGAGGACAGGGAATGGTTTTATTTTGTGACCAATTTCTCTCCACTGTAAGGTTTATGGAGAAACTGAAGGCAGAAGAAACTTTTACCTGTGGGACAATTCGCCATATTAGACGTGGGTTTCCAGACAACTTGGTGGATGACAAGAAGATGACTCGTGGGGATTGTGATTATCGCTTCTCAAATTTGGGTATTGGGGTTTATAAATGGAAAAATAATAAAGCACTCTACCTCATCCATAATTATCATGGAACTGAAAACACCACTGTAAGAAGAAAAAAAAAATATGGCTCAAAAATAACCGTAGATCGTCAAGAGACTGTGTCAGACTATAACACGTTCATGGGAGGTGTTGAACTAGCAGATCGTGTTCTGCGCTGTATCCAGTGCACCGCAATGCTATGACATGGTGGAACAGGATATTTTTGGGTGTTATGGATATTACATTTGTCAATGCCCACGTGTTGTGCAATCAATCAATCAATCAATCAATCAATCAATCAATCAATCAATCAATCAATCAATCAATCAATCAATCAATCAATCAATCAATCAATCAATCAATCAATCAATCAATCAATCACTACTGATCTGCATTTAGGGCAGTCGCCCACGTGGCAGATTACCTATCTGTAGTTTTCCTAGCCTTTTCTTGCATGATTTCAAAGAAATTGGAAATTTATTGAACATCCCATTGATAAGTTATTCCAATCCCTAACTCGCCATACTATAAACGAAAATTTGCCGCAATTTGTCCTCTAGAATTACAACTTTGTTTTCATATTCTGATATTTCCTACCTTTAAAGACACCATTCAGACTTACTCGTCTACTAAAGTCATTCCACACCATCTCTCCAGTGACAGCTTGAAACATACCACTTAGTCGAGCAGCTCGTCTCCTTTCTCCTAAATCTTCCCAGCCCAAACATTGCAACATTTTTGTAACACTACTCTTTTGTCGGAAATCACCCAGAACAAATCGAGCTGCTTTCCTTTGGATTCATTTTTGTTCTTGAACCAAGTATTCCTGGTGAGGGTCCCATACATTGAAACCATACTCTAGTTGGTGTCTTACCAGAGCCTTATAAGTCCTCTCCTTTCCATCCTTACTACATCCCCAAACATCCTCATAGCCAAGTGGAGAGACCTGTACCCTTTATTTACAATCCCATTTGTGTAATTATCCCAATGAAGATCATTCCTTATAATAACAACTAGGTACTTACAGTGATTCCCATGAGGAACATTCTCCCCACCAACGCAGTAATTAAAAATGAGAGGACGTTTCCTTTTTGTGAAACTCACAACTTGACTTTTTACCATTGCGTACTGTCCACCTCACAACATTATCGAGTTCGTTTTGCAGTTTCTCACAATCTTGTAAGTTATTTATTATTCTATTCAGAACAAAATCATCCGCAAAAAGCCTTATATCTGATTCCAATTCTTTACTCATATCATTGATATATATAAGAAAATATAAAGGTCCAGAAATACTGCCTTGAGGAATTCCAATATTAATTAATACAGGGCCAGATAAAGCTTCGCCTGCTCTAATTTTCTGAGGTCTATTTTGTAGAAATGTAGCCACTCATTCAGTCATTCTTTTTTCTAGTCCAACTGCACTCATTTTTGCCAGCAGTCTCCCATGATCTTCCCTGTCAAATGACTTAGATAGGTCAATCGCGATTTAGTCCATTTGACCTCCTAAATCCAGGGTAACGGCTATATCTTGCTGGAATCCTACAAGTTAAGCTTCAGTGGAATAACCTTTCCTAAACACGAACTGCTTTCTATTGAACCAGTTATTAATTTCACAAACATGTCTAATATAATAAAAATAATGCCTTCCCAATGCTTACATGCAATGCATGTCAAACTGATTTTCCTGTAATTTTCAGCATTATGTCTATCACACATTCCTTTGTACACAGGGGCTACTATAGCAACTTTCCATTGGTATAGTTCCTTCATTTAAACAATAATCAAATAATTACTTCAGATATGGCACCATATCCCAACCCATTGTCTTTAGTATGTCCCCAGAAATCTTGTAAATTCCAGCCGCTTTTCTAGTTTTCAACTTTTGTATCTTATTGTAAATGTCGTTGTTATCGTAGGTAAATTTTAAAATTTTTAGTATTAGTAACCTCCTCTATCAGGACAATGTCTTTGTTACTAACAATATTTATATACTGCTAACTGAATACTTCTGCCCTTCTAAGATCCTCACATACAAACTTCCCTTGTTCATTAATAATTCCTGGAATGTCCTTCTTGGAACCTGTTTCTGTCTTAAAGTACCTACACATAACCTTCCATTTTTCACTAAAATTTGCATGACTGCCAATTACGCTTGGCATCATGTTATACTTAGCTGACTAAGTCCTTCAATTTCTCCTTACTTCCACAGCCAATTCTAACTCTATTTCTTTCCAGTCTGCGCCTCCTTATTCTACCTCAATGAGAAAGTTACCATGCTAGAGTTCACACGCTCTTCTGTTCAAGGTTTGATGACAAGAAAGGAGGCATCACGTGGACATAAAAGGAAATCTGGAGAGGCAGTGACTTAAAAATCAGATATAGAACGCAGGAAAACAGTTTATCTGTTCCAGGCTACGTCCGCACGAGCAACAGAGGCATCCAGTGTCCAAATTTTTTGCCTGGTAAGGGACGACGTGAAGTTTGGAGATCCCAAGAAGCTGAATCGTGACTCCATTGGAAATGTTCGCGTTGTAATGTATCACGTGTCTCAATGAGAAGAAGAATTGCTTCCTAGATTACCACGAAATGTTAGTCTGAGATCAGATGCAAGGTCTTCAGCAATTTCAGTAACAGTGACATTCATACTGTAACGGTTCAAATCCCGTTACAAGGTAATATCTGTATTTTTTATTATTATTGCATCTGTGATATTATTATTATTATTATTATTATTATTATTATTATTATTATTATTATTATTATTATGTCCGTATTAGTATTATTATTTTATCTGTGAGATTATTATTATTTTGTTATAATTATTATTCAATTCCATTATGCAATGCTTGTCGCTTGCGTATTTGTAATTGAGTGTATGCATATATACGTATATGTAGATTAACATTAAATACCTGTACAGTGAGAGTTTCGATATATCAGATGTGGATGTGACGTTGTTATATTGTGCAATAGTCCGGCTCCATGGCTAAATCGTTAGCGTGCTGGCCTTTGGCCACAAGGGTCCCGGGTTCGATTCCCGGCAGGGTCGGGAATTTTAACCATCATTGGTTAATTTCTCTGGCACGGGGCTGGGTGTATGTGTTGTCTTCATCATCATTTCATCTTCATCACGACGCGCAGGTAACCTACGGGTGTCAAATCGAAAGACCTGCATCTGGCGAGCCGAACATGTCCTCGGACACTCCCGGCACTAAAAGCCATACGCCATTTTTTTTTTTCATTGTGCAATATTGCTGACATTTCTGCCAAGTCATCGCTATGTCATGGCTACGTCATCGTATTTAGTTAGCACTGAGCTCACTTTCTTTGAGAAACCCAGCGAGCCGGCGGCGGTTTCACAACTGTATGTAATATTTGCCGCGCGGTAGGAGTACATCATACTTATTTCTGGAGATTACGTAGATGCGTCAAGCAACGTCTATATAAGGTGGCTGTATCTTGTAGCGTCAGTCATTAGTTAAACGGAAGCTGAACAGTGAAGAAGTCTACGAGATGAAGAGGCCTCAGTCGGTCAGTCAACGAGTGTGAACGAGAGATGGGGAAGACTCAGTGAGCCATTAATCATTGGTCATTGAGAGAGTGAGGCCAAAGTTGGTTGGTCACTTAGTTGAAGACACGGACGCAAGGGCTTACCATGGAGTCAGAGAGAGATACCACCTGCCATGAGGTAATACCATATTGACTTACAAAGAAGTCAGATGATATGGAGAAGAAGCAGTCACAAGGATGTATCACCAAGTTAGGCGTGACACATCTACAGTAAACACCAGATCAAAGGAATACGTCGTAATTACACTCAAGGTGTTGAAGGTACAGTCAAGTGAAACAGTGAGGGATATATTTTGTATAAATTGTTAAATGTCCGGTCAAGAAGAATTCAAATTCATGCCTAGTTTCTTTCAGTTTCAATGTCATAATTTCATATTCTCATCTGTTTTATCGCAACAAGACTCACTATTTTTTATATATTATTTAAAGAATATATTTTGTTCTATCAAACGAATTCATGGTTTTATTTCAATGACAGTAAAATATCTTAACCTCAAAATTAGTGAGGAAACCGAACGCCAATCTCCTTTTCGCAGAACTTATATGGTATGTTGTCAAAAGTAAGCTTATTACCCCACACCCTAGAGATAGTCAAGATTCTCATTCTATTATTGCTGCACTGAGTGGTAGCTGGCGCCATTCAAATAACGTATGTGTAAGTAAGCAGGTAAGAAGTAAGTGTGAGTCCAGGGTTCGACGATTGTGTATTTTATTTAATGAATGTTAATTTTCATAATTTCCATTTTATATGCAGATATTCAGATTTTTTAATACAAATCCAGATTTATATGTTTGTAAACTTAGCCAGCGAATTAGGAATTTATTACAATACACACAAGACATACTTTTTCTCCCATAAACCGTATGATTTGTGTGTGTCATCATGTTTACTCGTACAAAATTTTGATTTAATAGTACTCCAGTGTCCTTTATATTAAAGAAGTATTGTAAATGTGCCTATTATGAGATTATTATTTCAACTAAGAGCACACTCCGAAACCTGCATCTAGATTCCCGACAGGGCTTTAAAGTCCCATACCCAGAAAAGCAGTTTGGGTTCAACACAAAATTTTGTAAAGCAGTACATAACTTAGTTAGAGACCACTTGTTAGGAATACAGTAATGAATTACCCCAGAAAAAACGTGTTCTTAAATGCTTGGGGCAGAAAGTAACAGCTTCACTGGTGGTGAACCGCTTATTCTTCAGGACTTATAAACATTTTGCCAATTTTGCTCAGTTATAATCTTTTCTGTCAACTGTGTAACACCCGTTGCATTCAAAATAGTGAAATATCAAGAAAAACAGTGATTGTCCTTTTTCAATTATACGTTTAGTTTTTCTAGAGTTTTCTTGGTCTGCAATAAAATTTACAAAGGTGTATTGATTTTCACCATCTACCTCAACAAGTGGGTTGCATTCGTATAACACCTGTTACAGTATATCATTTAATATTTAAAATACTGGTAAATATTTCATTTCAGAAAACAATAGCCCATAGTACACACAATAGTAAGAGTTATCTTTTGCAATTGATGAGATTTTGATCACCTGGTATTTCATTCTCCGAATTTGTCTCTGTAACTGGTCAACTGTACGGTAACACCCGTTACAATCGAATGCCTTAGGTGTGGAACGCTACGTACCAAATGCAGCCAAATTTGTATTTTAGTGCGTCATACAGGTGACATAGATTAGAAGCTAAAGTATAGTTCAATTTGTTCGAAGAATGCTTTTGGATTCGTGTTATTAGATCTGACGCTCTTGTATGTGTTGGACTGACCTGTCAGGGTAATAACAAACATTGGAGATTGCCTGAGGCTTATCTCATTATTTAAGTCCAAAATTACAAACAGTTATCATACCCTACGTTACATATTATAACATACAAGCTACAATTTTTTCTTGGTTTGCATCTTCAGCATGATTCATATCAATATTTTGACAATGGAGTTCATTATACGTAAGGAGTTCGTTTTAGAGCGTTTAGCAACAAAGTACCTAATTAACGCATTTCCCAGTCGCAACATATTGTTCTAAAATGCCTCACAATAATGGCATCAAATTCTACCGTATATCCTACAACGTATGCTTAGAGAAACATATAAATTAAATATAATAATAAGTTATGAACACATGAAAAGTGAAAAAATTGTTACTACAGTATTTGGCTCTATGAATTCAGCTATGAAGGTTGAATAAGTTGAAAATATGATTATTATTATTATTATTATTATTATTATTATTATTATTATTATTATTATTACTATTATTATTATTATTATTATTATTATTATTATTATTATTATTATTATTATTATTATTATTATTATTATTATTATTGCAGCGTGTGGCCCCCGAAGATCTGGTGCAGGTCCTTCGAGTTGATGTCCAGTAGGTGACCTGCACTTCTGTAAGAATGGTGCCCTGGCAGTGATGAATTTTAGAACAATTGGCTTAACGTCGCTCCGACACAGATAGGTCTTATGGCGATGATGGGATAGGAAAGGGATAGGAGTGGATTAGAAGCGGCCCCGATCTTAATTATGATACAGCCCCAGCATTTTCCCGGTGTGAAAACGGGACCACACGGAAAAAGATTTAAGGGCCACTGACAGTGGGGTTCGAATCCACTATCTCCTGAATGTAAGCCCTTAGCTGCGCGCCCCTAACCACATGGCCAACTCGCTTGGTAGTGATAAATTTTAACGGCAAAGACGACAGACACAACTATTCTCCGAACCATCGAAATTAACTAATGAAGGTAAAAATTCCCGACACGGCGGGAAATTGAACCCGGGACCCCTGTGACCAAAGGCCAGCACGCTAACCATTTAGCCATGGAGCCGGACATTTATATCGAAGTATCATAGGCATTCTAAATATAAGCAATAAGAGTGTAATTAGGCCTATCTAAGTTTTAAAAAGAAAACATGCTGGGTATTGTGATGAAATCACAATCATAATTTGTCGTCACCATCATCATAGTATCCCCGGTCTCGAAAGCCAAGAATAACGGGCCAGAGGATTCGTCGTGCTGACCACACGACACCTCGCAATCTGCAGGCCTTTGGGCTGAGCAGCGGTCGCTTGGTAGGCCAAGGCCCTGCAAGGGCTGTAGTGCCATGGGAAAAGAATCATCATAGTATTGAGTAAATGATCTCTTACTACGTAATTTCAAGTTTATCTGAATAAACGCTAAGTACCGAGAAGAATACACTGTAATAAACTTCTTTAATCTGTTAAACAAAGTATGTCCACCATTTCAACACAAATGTCCGTGCACGTCGCTTGTTATGCATCACTTTTTCATGCTTGTTGTTACTTGCGCCCGGGCTGAGTGGCTCAGATGGTTGAGGCACTGGCCTTCTGACCCCAGCTTGGCAGGTTCGATCTTGCTCAGTCCGGTGGTGTTTGAAGGTGAAAAAATACGTCAGCCTCGTGTCGGTAGATCTACTGAAACATAAAAGAACTCTTGCGGGACATAATTTCCGCACGTCAGCGTCTCCGAAAGGCTTCAGACGTAGTTAGTGGGAGGTTAAAACAAAAACATAATTATTATTAACTGACATGCCTTTAATTTGACTCAATATTTTACTGTTTTACTGTTTAAAGCACAACCGAGCTCGATAGCTGCAGTCGCCTAAGTGCGGCCAGTATCCAGTATTCGCGAGGTAGTGGGTTCGAACCACACTGTCGGCAGCCCTGAAGATGGTTTTCCGTGGTTTTTCATTTCATACTACGTACCTTAATTAAGGCCACGGCCGCTTCCTTCCCACTCCTAGCCATTTCCTCTCCGATCGTCGCCATAAGACCTATCTGTCGGTGCGACGTGAAGCAACTTTTGTTTAAAGCACAAAACATGTTAGTTCAACGGTACATTAAGCATGACGTAAATGGTCTCGTCTTTGATTCTTGTGAATGAAGCCAGATAACGAGTACTGCTGAATTTAAATATAAGTATCCCAACTGATCTGTGGCCTGGCCAGTTAATTAATAGCTCCCATTGTAAAACGGTTGGATAGTGTCAAATACTCTAGTTGACAGTCGGGTTCGAACCCAAGTCTGTACCTTTTGTGTGTGTTCAACGATATTATCATGTTTGCATTGGTAGCCATCGCACGATAGCGTAGAGGAGTTAGCTAGCTGACCCTTAATGGAATAAGAATACCTTATCGTAGTGAGTTAACGACGGCTAATGACAGTTCTACAGCAGTCGGAACGTACATTTTCAAGTGGAATCCAAATCATCCCGCGAGATCGTTAATTAACTCTCATAAAGGCCTTCAGTTTCGATTAACGCTCGAAGTCTGTTAGGAACGGAAAACTTAGGACGAGCTATACACTGCCCGTTATAGACAACCTCCTCCCAAACATCAAGGGCTAGATTCCAAAGTTAATCTTGGGATCATGGGGTGGGGTCAGGCTAGTTCTGCCTCATTACTCCCTTTTTGCATCATTTTGCCTGATTCCATTAGGGGTTAGTTAGCCATCTCCTCCACGACGTCGTGTGACGGCTAGTTATGCCAAACATAATAATAACGATGAACACACAAATAAAGTAAGATACTGAAATCTGAACCTCATCTTACAACTACAGTATCTGACACTAACCATTCCTTGTAAAGGTTGTCAGCCCGTGATCGATATACACTGACTGACAGAGCAAATACAACACCAAGAAGGAGTGGTTCGAAAGGGATGAAAGTTGGGGAAAAAACAGAGACGGCACGGACGAATAATTGATGTTTATTTCAAACCGATATGCAGGTTACACAATGCGCACGGCATCGACTCAGTAGGATGTAGGACTACCGCGAGCGGCGATGCACGCAGAAACACGTCGACGTACAGAGTCAATAAGAGTGCGGATGGTGTCCTGAGGGATGGTTCTCCATTCTCTGTCAACCAGTTGCCACAGTTGGTCGTCCGTACGAGGCTGGGGCAGAGTTTGCAAACGGCGTCCAATGAGATCCCACACGTGTTCGATTGGTGAGAGATCCGGAGAGTACGCTGGCCACGGAAGCATCTGTACACCTCATAGAGCCTGTTGGGAGATGCGAGCAGTGTGTGGGCGGGCATTATCCTGCTGAAACAGAGCATTGGGCAGCCCCTGCAGGTACGGGAGTGCCACCGGCCGCAGCACATGCTGTACGTAGCGGTGGGCATTTAAAGTGCCTTGAATACGCACTAGAGGTGACGTGGAATCATACGCAATAGCGCCCCAAACCATGATGCCGCGTTGTCTAGCGGTAGGGCGCTCCACAGTTACTGCCGGATTTGACCTTTCTCCACGCCGACGCTACACTCGTCTGCGGTGACTATCACTGACAGAACAGAAGCGTGACTCATCGGAGAACACGACGTTCCGCCATTCCCTCATCCAAGTCGCTCTAGCCCGGCACCATGCCAGGCGTGCACGTCTATGCTGTGGAGTCAATGGTAGTCTTCTGAGCGGACGCCGGGAGTGCAGGCCTCCTTCAACCAATCGACGGGAAATTGTTCTGGTCGATATTGGAACAGCCAGAACGTCTTGCACATGCTGAAGAATGGCGGTTGACGTGGCGTGCGGGGCTGCCACCGCTTGGCGGCGGATGCGCCGATCCTCGCGTGCTGACGTCACTCGGGCTGCGCCTGGACCCCTCGCACGTGCCACATGTCCCTGCGCCAACTATCTTCGCCACAGGCGCTGCACCGTGGACACATTCCTATGGGTATCGGCTGCGATTTGACGAAGCGACCAACCTGCCCTTCTCAGCCCGATCACCATACCCCTCGTAAAGTCGTCTGTCTGCTGGAAATGCCTCCGTTGACGGCGGCCTGGCATTCTTAGCTATACACGTGTCCAGTGGCACACGACAACACGTTCTACAATGACTGTCGGCTGAGAAATCACGGTACGAAGTGGGCCATTCGCCAACGCCGTGTCCGATTTATCGTCGCTACGTGCGCAGCACAGCGGCGCATTTCACATCATGAGCATACCTTAGTGACGTCAGTCTACCCTGCAATTGGCATACAGTTTTGACCACTCCTTCTTGGTGTTGCATTTGCTCTGTCAGTCAGTGTACTTCTTATAAAATACAGCAATTCTCGCTATGACTCGACTACCTTATATTATGGAAATCCAACACGAAGTCATTTATATAATGCTTAATGTGACACTGAACTAACATTTTTCAAGCATTAAATCATAAAATAATATATCTGCTACAGTGCAAGTGCTAGTGAGTAATTAAGAAATAAGAAGAAATAATGTGCCTTCTCTACATGCTTACATTCTTACCTAAGCTATTTATGGACCAAATACATACTGCTGTACAAAGAAGTGGAAAACAGGGGCAATTACGGTAACTGTCCCCGATAATATTGTTACCGTATTCCAGAAAAGCGGCTGTGCTTTATAAGTTGTCTTGGTTAGTGATAAGAAAAAGGATGGTTACATACCAATGCACCGGGCGAGTTGGCCGTGCGCGTTGAGGCGTGCGGCTGTGAGCTTGCATCCGGGAGATAGTAGGTTCCAATCCCACTATCGGCAGCCCTGAAGATGGTTTTCCGTGGTTTCCCATCTTCAAACCAGGGAAATGCTGGGGCTGTACCTTAATTAAGGCCACGGCAGCTTCCTTCTTACTCCTAGGCCTTTCCTATCCCATCGTCGCCGTAAGACCTATCTGTGTCGGAGCGACGTAAAGCCCCTAGCAAAAAAAAATACCAATGCATTTATATCCCATCGACCACATACAGCGCCTCTAACAACTGAGTTACTACACCCCACTGCTGGAACAGGGCGCATAACCTCCACTTAGCGGTGAGCTATATCATCAAAGTGTTTATCGGAATGATTGCTGCTCCTTCCCTTCAAGAAATAATTTGCTGCACAATTTGTTGTTTATATGTTGCGCGTCAATCTAGAAATCGGATTCAGTGATGTCTACAAGAAAGATACTATGCATGTTTCCATTTCACGATCAGAACTGTACAGGTTTATCCTGACTGGCGTGTCTCTAATGCGGCAAATCCTTCGACTTTAGCTAGCGGCCAAATTTTGTGCGGTTGAACATACCTTTAGTGTAGCTGCAGCTTCTGGAGTGAGAAAATCTATCATTACAAAGCTAGTGGTAATAGAAGTGGGATGTAACATCCCATTTTCCCAGAGAACGTGTTTTGGATGGCCACCGCGTGGATCGTCGCACATCGGGCGACTCAACTCTCAAAGGCACTGAATTTGTCACCATTTTTCTGCTTTAGTGTATTATTTCTTCGTTGCACATACTGCACGGATGAATAAAGAACGAATGCGAAACCGACGTACGTAGGAAAGAAAGCCCGCAGAAGTTCCAGGTTTCGAAGGATGGGCTTGATTAGTAACAGCTAAAAGGCTAAAACATGTTTATAAATGGAGAATAGTGGAAAATCAGAGTAATGTGGAGATAAGCGTATTAGCCACGACTCGGCTACATCTGGATACGGGGAATATTGATAATGAAACTGTTAATTGGATTGATTGATTAGTAATAGGGCCTGCTACTAATAATGATATTATAAGCATGTGCTTTATCCGCCTCAACCGAGGAATTATTGTGTCAAGCGTAAATTATTATAAGCCAGCGGAAGCATTGTCCATTGATATTATCAGGCTACAGAGATAGTTAGCTGTAGATGTATGGAAGTGAAACAGCAATAACTGATTCAGAACGAAAGAGGATAAGAGCTTTTGAAATGCAATGTTACAGGAGAATGTTGAAGATGAGATATGTGGATTGAATCACGAATGATACCATTCGGAATCGAATTGGTTAAAGGAGAACGGTTCGGCGAAGTTTGTTCAATTACATTTTGAGGCAATTGTAAATGGCAAGAACGATAGAGGTAGATTTTGGCATGAATATGACAATCAGATTAGAGTATATGTACGTTGCAGTAGTTTCGTAGAAATGAAAGAGTTAGAGGATAGGGTGACATGGACAGCTGCATCAAATAACTATGAATTGATGACCGAAACAACTTGTTGAAATGGAAAAAGGGGAAGAACGATTTCCCTTACGAGCAGATTAGAAGAATGGTAGGCGAGAACTCGTATGGAGATGAAAAGTCTGTCGTTAAGTAGAGCCCTGCGCGGATATACAAAATACACCGAAGAAAATGGAAATTGCAACACCCAGAAGGAGTGGTGCTACATTGCTGCAATTGAACACGCAGGACGAGTGTTCGGTTTTGATTCGACGTTTACACCTTCAGGTCCTTCTGACCGCAAGTTTGGACAATAATCAATATAGGATGTGCCCACCACGAGCTGCAATACATTGATGAATTCGTCGAGGCACGGAGTCAAAAAGGCCCTGGATCGCTTCCTGAGGAATCTTAACCCATACTGGCTGCACTGCACGGGTCAGTTGTTCCAGAGTTGTGGGTGGCTGAGGACGGTTGGCCAGTTGTCGACCCATCATGTCCCACACATGCTCAATAGGACTGAGGTCCGGGGATCTAAGGTTGTGATGTCGTGGAGAGCTTCTCTGGAGATGCGTGCAGTGTGAACCCGGGCATTGTCCTGCTGAAACATCCCATTAGCGATGTTCGCCATCATAGAGACAACCACTGGATTGAGTACCCTACCAAAGTACTGTCGAGCAGTCGTAGTGCCCTCAACAAGCACTAATTGTGATTTCACATTAAAGCCAATAGATCCCCAGATAATAATGCTTGGTGTTGGACCCTTGTGCCTCTCGACAATAAGATCTGGGTGGCCCCTCTCCCCGGTACGTCGGCGCACACAATTCCGGCGATCACTGCAGGCAAGACAGAAGCGCGATTCATCACTAAAGATGACCCTATGCCATTCGTCGACCCACGTCGATCTTTCTCGACACCAGGCCAGCCTTACACGTCGCTGTTGTGAGGTCAATGGAACACCTTCTACAGGGACACGGGCTCGTGTAAGCCAGCTGCACGCAGGCGATTACCAACTGTTTGTTGTGTAACGTGGGGTGCCACAGCTGTTCGAATTTGCGCTGCTGTTGCATGGGGTTCCATCCGGGCCATCCGAATGATGCGGCGATCCTCTCTCACAGATGTCTGTCGCGCTGGGCCTGTGCCAGTTCTACGATTGTGGGTACCTTCATTTGACCACTGCTGCCATACACGTTGTACCGTAGATGCCTGTCGACCAATACGTGCAGCGACAGTCCTTAGGATTAATCCAGCCTCACACAGCCCAATTATCCGAGCCCTCTCAAACGGCGACAGTTGTTGATAGCGTACTCTTCTCTGTCGTCGAGGCATGTTTGACGGGGAACACTTCACTGCATAGACTGCAAGTCAACTACGCTACACCAGAGTCCGTATACTGGAGTTGATTCCTCCGCGACCAATCACGTGGGGAGACCTGTAGCATCAATCCAATGGATCTGAAACTTTGATCGTTTACATACCTATATCCATATCTTGAAAATCGACACAAACGACCAATGCCTTCATGGTGTTGCAATTTCCATTTTCTTAAGTGTAATATCCGCATCCGCACTTCTTTTATCGGCATCCGCTTCCGCGAATGGTTATCCGCATCCTCAAAATGGTTATCCGCAAAATGGTTATCCGAGGATGTTGTAAATATTTAAGTACAGTATAATACACCCAAGGTATTGAAACGGATAGATCTGCCAACACCGAGCGAGTTGGCCGTGCGGTTAGGGTCGCGCAGCTGTGAGCTTACATCCGGGGCAGTGGGTTCGAACCCCACTGTCGACAGCCCTGAAGATGGTTTTCCGTGGTCTCCCATTTTCACGCCAGGCAAATGCTGGGGCTGTACCTTAATTAAGGCCACGGCCGCTTCCTTCCCACTCCTAGGCCTTTCCTGTCCCATCGTCGCCATAAGACCTTGATCTTTGTGCCTTCCTTCCTTTAATTGCGGGCAGGAGCCAGTTAGGCGTAGATCAAATTTACTGCTTTATGGTCTCAAGGCTCTTTATATATCACTATTCTCCCATACCAATGTCAAGGGTCGCTTAACCGCAAGTAAAAACAATAATATACCGGGGTGAAAATCAATAAACATCATTATTTATAAGTTATCAGCAAAATTATTCGCACTGCCATACAGTTTGTATCCCCCAAGGCACTAACTTCGCGGATATATGCAGATAATCCCGCGGATGTCCGACTCGTTGGCTGAATGGTCAGAGTACTGGCCTTCGGTTCAGAGGGTTCCGGGTTCGATTCCCGGCTAGGTCGGGATTTTAACCTTAATTGGTTAATTCCAATGGCCCGGGGGCTGGGTGTTTGTGCTGTCCCCAACATCCCTGCAACTCACACATAACACTATCCTCCGCCACAATAACACGCAGTTCCTACAAATAGCAGATGCTGCCCATCCTCATTGGAGGGTCTGCCTTACAAGGGCTGTACTCGGCTAGAAATAGCCACACGAAAAAAAAATCCCGCGGATATCCGCATCCGTGCAGGGCTCTGTCGTAAAGAAACGGAGGAAGACAGAGGAGAGGATAATTACACTGTGGCACAAGAATCGATTTTTATTTTATTTTTTATTTTTAGTATTTGGTTTACGTCGCACAGACATAGATCTTTGCCTGGTGTGAAAATGGGAAACCACGGAAAACCATATTCAGGGCTGCCGACAGTGTGGTTCGAACCCACTATCAACCGTATGCAAGCTCACAGTTGCACTCCCTTAAGCGCACGGCCAACTCGCTCGGTAATCGGTTTTTGACCTAATGATAAGGACATTGGAACATTGCTTTCTTTGTTTCATACAGTTTTTTTCATAAAGAAATATGTCAAATTATTTCATTAACAGAAAGTCTGCTTTGAGGATATAAATTTTCATATTGGGAAGCAAAAGTAACTTTTTTATGAGATTATTCATATGATATATTAAAAAAGGGAATACTATAACGTGTACGTAAACGTAACTGACTTGTGCTGCTGATTATTTTTAGAATATCTACCTCTCTCTATGATTCGAAAAATCAGTTGTGAATATCGCGCTCATTATTGGCGAACAGCCACATTCCTTGCCAAACGCAGTTTCCAAAATAGGGCACTGGGCTTTAATGACTTAATTATACTGTGGTAGAAAGCATGATATTCACTTCGCACATGAGTTCAGGAATTTATTTGCTAACTAATGCGGTATTTTCAATCACAGGGAACGGTTGCAGTCAATACTCATTTTGCAATATCCAGTACACGGCGCATCAGTACTGGCATGCCTCTGATATGCATTCTTTTCAATATCGAGGCAGGCGACGTACCAGAAGCGTCATATTAAATTCTTGCAGCATATGCCGGCGACAAGGCGCCACTTAGCATAGCAAGCAATATATTGCGAGACATTTCCTTCGTAGTTATAAATTGAGTTCCGTTCCCCCAAGTAATTAAAATCACTCAGCAAGTAGTTACTTTCATCGTCACCCTTATGATTTAGACGGACACGGTACATATCTCATTCAAAGGTCTGGAGTACTGGGTAATTTAGTCGGAAACAGCCTGTTGTGATAGAACTCAAGTCTTCTTTATTAACGTAGATTTACATTCCTCGACAACGGGTACATGGAAAAAATTTCAAGACGCTTTTAGTGTTCGGCTAGGGAGTATTTAACTTACGATTATGTTAAATGTCTCAATTGACAGATAAAGGAAGAGACTACCTGTTGCAAAAATATAACGTCGCTGCTGGGACAAAATCTCCTATGTGAAATTTTTGAGCTTAGAACTTTGGCCGGTAAGGTTCTGTCATCTAAGGTGCAATATTGTGTTAATGTTGACAAGGCATTCTCGCTCTTCATAATGTATGTGCTGCGGTCAGTATATCTTCAAAAATATTATCACATAGGAGGTTTTGTCCCGGCAGCGACTATATATTGAAAATATGAAAAGTAATTTTCATGAAATAGCACTTCAAAGAAAGGCAAAATATGTGACGTCACACGCATACTCTGTCATAACATGGCGCTGTGCTGACTGCGCACTCAATTGGAGGTGAGCTCTTGTTATGAATACATCGTTGTCAGTTGTATGTGTGCGGCAATTATCACGGTGGGCGATGTTTATATAGACATCCGAAGAAATGAAGAAGCATTTAATTTTCCCAAACATCACTTTAATTTGAATGTTGTGCCGAGCAACTATCCCAGCAGATTGGGCAATTCATTTATTGATCTTACTTTTACTCGCAATATTACTCCCGAACTCTTAAACTACGCGTATCTTAATACAACTATCTAAATGACTGCCATTATGTGAAAATTTCTATAAATTCTTACACACGATCGCGTCAACAATACCATAGTTTACGAATCACCTTAAATAAAATTAGTCACTGGCGACTAAACTTACAGTCCATGGAAGTAAAAGTGTCGGGCGGCTGTCAAGCCGAGACACTAGGACCATACGGAATGACGTGGGTTCAAGTTCTCGTCAGATATTCAAAAATATTAAAAAAGGCTCTAACTCAGGAGAAGTAAATAGTTCACTCAACGTACGAGAGAAATGGCTATTTCTGGGGATAAATTTGGTCATGCGTAAATTATCCCGACTGGTGTTAAAGTTACAAAAATGGAAGCCTTTATATATATAATTCCTCTCTGACACTTCATGTCCTTTGCTAAAATTACTTTACTTCCCTTTGATTGTACGATAAATTAATTAGATATTAGTGTTCGCCCTAACTATGTTAGTGTAACTTGGTGTAACATAAAGAATCATTTATAGTCTCAAGAAACTCTGCTCAAATTACAAACACGAAGCCAAATTTCCTGGTAATATTGAGAATAATATTCTGTGATGAGTACCGGCCTGATCTTCGCAGCGGATTGTGGTTTCACACTCTTAAAGACACTTAACGGAGACCATTTTAGGAATGGTACGTTACCTTTA
Source organism: Anabrus simplex (assembly GCF_040414725.1). NCBI lineage: Eukaryota > Metazoa > Arthropoda > Insecta > Orthoptera > Tettigoniidae > Anabrus > Anabrus simplex. The sequence goes on along the minus strand of NC_090266.1, from coordinate 265,326,343 downwards.
TTCGGGAATCAAAATTTAGTAACATAGCCATTCTGGAAATAGTGTTTCCAGTGTGTCCATCCCGTATCCGTATTGCAGCGATGAGGATAGTTAATGCTCTGGTACGTACCCTCAAATCTGACAACGCAAAGAGCATCACAAATGAAGTTGGAGTGCCTGTAATGTCTGTAAACACCATTATAAACCTGGATCGAAATCTACAAAGCCACTCCAAAAGCCATGTCTCTAAATTATCGCCAGATCGCAAGGCTGCCAGAAGTCAACGGTTGAAACATTTACGAACGCTATCTGGACGAAGGAAAATGTAAATCTATAAAATGCATTATTTAAATGTACAGTCACTTTAAAAAGCAAAGAGTGCAGTCTTGATTATAGTTTTGGCAAAGTCCCAATGGCGGGTTTACGCGAGAACTATTATAAAAGTGTCAGAGATTATGAGTCTATATTACAAGGTTACTCTGCTCATTTCCTTGAGTTTTGACTGTGGGCTCGAGAAATAAACAGGAAACGAAGTAGCGGTAATTAAAAACATACCCTGAGACTTAACTTAACTTCGATCTCTTCAAGTAAGTAAAGAATGGGAATACGTCAGAAAGAGAGGAAATGAGTCAGGTAGCTGTGTGTTAGTTGTGCGAGTAGAAGAATTGGTTTGAACTGAGAGTCTGGCAACTCTGAGCTAGCTTAGCTTCAAATACTCCTTCTGCCAACACGGCTGACTTATGGTCCATAAGCTCCGCCAATATAAGAATGGCGGCTGGAAATTGAGTACGGGGACAGTGTATCGACATGTAAGAATATCAGTCTGTAATTAGTAAAACATACCAAGGCATTCCCTTGGGCATCGCAGAAATGGACAAGAAATCTGTTTATGTTCCATATTATACACAAATAAATGGAATAACTAAGATTAATTTATTATATGGAATTTAACTAGGAACGAGATTTATGACGTGAATAGCGAAACGTTATACGCAAAAATATCCCAGACGCGAAACAAACTCGATGTTTAGGTATGTCTATGTCGACTTTCGTCTTGTAATAAATCTCTTTTGAACGATTCTCGTTCTCTCCAGATTAGTGAGGTCTAAGGACCTTACTGTTTTCACGAACCTCGCAACTCCTTGGTCTTTCCATTACATTAGACCATACTCTCCTCCTTGTTAGGGTCTCATCTCAATCCATTTCTCCTATTGTTAACGTTATAAGGAGCAGGTAATGTTATTACTTTGCCCTTTACAATAATAATCACCCCCAAGCCCCACAATATCAACGACCTCAAGAATGAAGAAAACAAGTAAACGATGGGAGGCCATACATGATGAAAAGTATAGTTTTTCCTGGGACTTGAAACCTAAATTTCGGTGATGTCCCGAAACACACAGCCATAAAAAATGCAGTATCGGACTGTGTCTATCAATTCAATTCAACATAGAGGTAATATGGTTTGATGATATTTCATGTGCAATAGCATACACCAAGCCAAGCAACACACGTCAAGTACTGAAGGTACTTAGTGCCGCATCAACATACAGTATACCCCACTCGAGCACCCATGCAAGCTTGAATTCTTGCATGTAGGTGATCGTAGAGGTTACTAGTATCATCCTGTAATATAGTGTTCCAGGCCTCTTGCATCTGCTGTCGCAATTACGCAAGGTTAGTAACTGGCCGTGTATACTGGGTCGAACGTGATACCATCATGTCCCAAACATGTTCAATGGAAGATGTTTGGAGATCATGCTAGCCAAGGCAGTTGTCGAACACCACGAAGAACACTTAGCGTAATAGGAGCAGCATATGGATGAGCATCATACTGTTGAGAAAGTTCATGTTTCAGGAATGGCATCAGGACGAGTCGAACAATGTCCAACGAAAGGTGAATACTAATTGTAGCTTATTGACCCCACATTATAATGCCAAATGTTGGGTCCGTGTGTTGAGAGCGAATATACTGTGGAAAGTGACACTCACCAGGTCGACATCGAGCACGTTAATTGCCATCACTCGCATGAAGGCAGAACCTGTCTTCGTAGCCCGAATCGAAGTAGATGGTTCCCAATGGTAAAACATTCATTCGGATCTTTGCTTCGGATGCGTTAAGATCTGCCACTGATGCCCTAACAACGATCTTTATGTACGAAAGCACTACGCGGCCGTCCCAAATCTGGTCTACGGGTGTGGGCCCATTCAATTGATCACCGTTGCTAACATCGTCACATTACAGATGCATAATGACCAACGTGTGCAGCAATCCATCGATATGACCACCTTGCATTGCGGAGACCCAAGATGCTACCCCTCACAAATGACAGTGACTGCACAGCAGAGGCATGTAACCGTCTTCGAGGCATGGGTGTAGCTTGACTGCAACACAAGTAAAAACATTCCGTTTTCCAGGCGAACACGAAACTGCCTAGTCCTTGACTGGCCATGATACAAAGAAGTGAATCCGTTGGACAATGTCCTTGAATGGTTCCTCAGTTTAATTACAATCTTCCAGCATGCAGCTATTTTGACCACATTCAATTGGGCGTCTCTGTTTGGAGTGTTATAATTTCTTTCCAACATTGTATTAAGAATAAACCAAATGAAGAATTCTTGAGAATATTACTACCGCCGAAATGAAAAGAATGTTGGACAGGAATTATGGAGGCTTGACCTGGAACCCTGTGATAGCAACACACATTTATTTAACATCCCAAGTACTCTGAGATACCACTGATCAACCACAGACTGCAAAACATACCAATAACTGCATTACTTATATGATATTCATCTGATGGTATGATTCATTTTTGCATGTACTGGACGTTCCGTATTATTTCCAATTAATTCCACAGTCCGCTTTAGAACTCATGACCTAAATGTTAATTTCATATGATATTTATCGGTCTAGTTAATGTTTAATGAACATGAAAGGTAATGAGAAAATAGTTGATTATCACGTAGTCAGATTTAGATTTCATACTGGACAGAGTAAACCTTCGAGATCAATTCTGCAGTAACCACAACTTATATTTCAATCCTGCTATAGTTAATTTTCTCGGCATTTTAAAGCACTCTGCCTATTTCATTAATTCTCTATGTTCAATATATGAAATGGCATGTTTTCTGTCCAGAAACGGCATCAAAGTAGCCTTGAAATCATGGTGATATTTTTTTTGGAATCTATTTACTTCCCTTAGTATGCAGAGTGCTACACACTTTAGTGATACCGAACAGTGTTCACACTTGTGAATAAACTATTTATGTCTATTTGTAAACAAGTGAAATTACAACTTTCTACGTGATGAGTGATTGCAAGTTCGATTCTGTTGTCATTCGCACATTATTAAGTTCATTATTCGCATCACCAGTAAGAATCAATTAGTTCCATTCACGCGAGGGAAATCAGTATTCGAGTGATAAAGAATAAGTCTGTTCTGTTGTAATTCGGGGGGCTATAAGTTGAAACTCGTACAGTAACCCATGAGTGTAAGTGGAGCCAGCGACGAGACCTTCCAGAACGTGCAGATATTCGAGAACTTCCGTCGAGGGACCCAGAAGTGGTTCCATGGTGCCGACACGAGATCCATAGCGAGGGCAGTCCACGGAATATGGTTCTGTGGAGATGACATTACCGGCGGATACCAAGGAAGACAACACCCCAGAAGAGCCGCACTTGTAAAAGGTGATATAATCTTGACCTAATGAATAAACTCATAACTTCGAAATGATACAAATTATTGAACTAGTAACCTCTCTCCCCTTACCTACTCCAAACAGTGTAGCGTAGACGCCCTGCGTGTTCTCATGCTCATAAGGCTAGTTCTGAAAAAAATGGCCATTTCCTGGTAGAGCATACACCTAGAACTTTTTTAATTTGATGTATTGTACAGTTAACCAGGCAGTCATACACGTCTAACTGGAGGTTCACATTGTTGACGTCATGCGATCGGGGTACATGTAGAATACAATGCACGTTTACACCAAGAACTAACACTACTTCAGCCTGCAGTTGCGCTGTCTGAAGACTGATGTTGAAACTCATGATACATTTGGGAATTATTCGACAGCTCTGTTGGTCAGTCAGCTGTATTAACTAGGAACTCACCCTCCGATACACTGATTGAACTTGTGAGCACTGTGTTAAACGGTGCGTTATGGTGTCTTCTTTCACGCACACTGAACAACTTGGAATGTCTGTCATATGCATACAATGTAATTTGTTGTTGTTGTTTGGGATCAATTCATTTACTTCCGTATACCAGTGTTCGCGTTCTATGTCTGGAAGTGCTTGGTTACTTATTTTGCTCCAGACCCGATTCGAGTTCACGACAGGAGCAGTCTTCGTGATTCGTGGCACCATGTAATTACTACGTTGAAAGAAGGTGTAAATATCTTTCGAAGTATTCCTGTTAGTCTGAATTTCAGGAGAGAGGTAGCAAAGTTCGAGTCTTAGAACCCGTATATGGGGAAATAGACAACATGCGTCATAGTATGCTGAAGGATTGCAGTTTTCTTGCAGAATGCACCATTGTTGTAAAAATTGTTGAGAGTTCCGATGACCTAAGGCCTTTCAATGCCATTATGTTCCTATTTAGAAAAAAGGGATTTCGCATGAGTGCCAACGTTAATAACACCAAGACCACCAAGTGACTTAGGTATGGTGAATGGGTTGTACGTAATTTTGAAAGCTAGTTTTGCCCAAGAAACCAAACTATTGCTCATATAACCTTAGTACATACCAGATCGTATGACTCAGTGCAATATTACATTTTATGCGTTTTGTGAAACAGTGAAATGTGACAATTTTAAACATAAGGGAAAAGACGGACCTAGAATTATTCAAGTGGAATGTTACACTTAAACTCTTCGCGGACTTGTATTATATTCATAGTGAGTTGGAAGTTATATTCTGATTTACCATCTGAACGAACTTAGAATATTTCTTCTTGGAAATAACTTTGACTTCGTTAATCTTTGTGAAGATTAACTCAGGGCTTTGCTTTCATTTAACACACTTACGATTGTGAGCGAACACACATTACTTTCCCATCACCACGAGTGAACCTTTTGTAGACTGTAAATAGTATCAACTGAACTTCTTATTCTTATTATTCATTTGGACACTCGATTCAAAGTTCCAATGTGTAGTAGAACACAACATGTCAACCAACATATCTCACAATTGTGAATTAATTTGCTTCCCTATTATTATAGTTATTTCGTTTGGAGAATGTGGTTTTCCTACAAGGTAGAGAAATCTCGAAGGAAACCACTTAGCGTAACTGTAAAAACTTGCAAAGGAATGAAGTCTATCAACTCGCTATACTACTAGCATTCCCTCAGAGTGCATAAACTGCTCCTTTACCTGCCTGCGCTGGAGCGCTACTCATTGAGCGAACTGTGCCCGTCTTCTTTTTTTTCTAGATAACGATGATAGATTTAGATGTACCCTGAACAAGTTTAATTTATATTATATTTCCAGTCACATATTCTACATTCTTCCTCCTCCTAAGGATGAATCGTATGACGATCGCGTTCTGTATAAAATCAAGCTAGCATGTAGTTTTACTTGACTGTTCATCTTGTGATGATTAGGCACGGGACATTCCATTTTAGGTAGAATTCGAACAATAGGGACATGCTCTCTCCGGGATTCAAACAGCGACCATCTTTATGAGAAGTCTGTGACACTCAAGTTTAGCGTAAGACAAGAATTATGTCTGTCTCAGATGACCATTATACCTTTAAAAATATATACGTTCTGAGTATTCATGTTCCATAACTTCGTGTATTACGCGTTGTACATTGATGTTTCATCCTTTTGAACATTCAAAAGAGAATGTCTTAAATTGCTAGAAGTTAAAATTACCGAGCTCGATAGCTGCAGTCGCTTAAGTGCGGCCGGTATCCAGTAATCGGGAGATAGTGGGTTCGAACCCCACTGTCGGCAGCCCTGAAGATGGTTTCCCGTGGTTTCCCGTTTTCACACAAGGCAAATGCTGGGTCTGTACCTTAATTAAGGCCACGGCCACTTCCTTCCCATCCTAGGCCTTTCCTGTCCCATCGTCGCCATAAGACATATCTGTATCGGTGCGACGTAAAGCAAAATAGCAAAAAGGAAATGAGTTAGAATTGATGTTCGCAGACTTAAAATATCGAACTACTTATCTGGAGAGTGTGTGGAAAATCGTGTGAGACTGCCGTCAGCTTCGTGATTCACACTAGATAACTTAGATTGATATATTGTGTGATACGCTTAAGGAATTGGATTGAAATGTGACAGCATCAACCTCTGAAGAATTGATCTGAGACCTAGTTCCCCTGTGATAGACAGGTAAATGTCTAAATATTCCTTGTATTGCACTACGCCTACACCCAAATGCCTATATCCAGTTGCATAATCAAGGAAGAGTGGTGTACTAAAAATTAGAGTGTACTGCTACTGTAGTAGTAGTAGTAGTAGTAGTAGTAGTAGTAGTAGTAGTAGTAGTAGTAGTAGTAGTAGTAGTAGTAGTAGTAGTAGTAGTAGTAGTAGTAGTAGTAGTAGTAGTAGTAGTAGTAGTAGTAGTAGTAGTAGTAGTAGTAGTAGTAGTAGTAGTAGTAGTAGTAGTAGTAGTAGTAGTAGTAGTAGTAGTAGTAGTAGTAGTAGTAGTAGTAGTAGTAGTAGTAGTAGTAGTAGTAGTAGTAGTAGTAGTAGTAGTAGTAGTAGTAGTAGTAGTAGTAGTAGTAGTAGTAGTAGTAGTAGTAGTAGTAGTAGTAGTAGTAGTAGTAGTAGTAGTAGTAGTAGTAGTAGTAGTAGTAGTAGTAGTTTTTTTTGTTATGGCAGGGGAAAATCTTTTAAAGACACCACTCTGTGTGGGAGTTGGATTTCCACCAACTAAAAACCCCTGCCCTCTTCACTCAAACCATTCTGGAACTGCTTGTCGGCATGACATCAGAATGGAGTGATGTATGTTATTAAGTTCTTCCTTTCTCTTCTTTCTCCTTCATCCCCATAATGCTTGTCGCCATTGCCTTTACTGTGTTCCAGGCAAACGGGCTCTCTAACATAATCTGAACCAGATTCCCTGGCGTGAGTTGTCGGCCAATTTGTTGGCAGGCTTTTCTTCGTTCTTCTTCCCATCGAACACAGTAGAAAAAGGTGTGTTCTACTGTATCCCTTTCAGAACAGTACCAACAACCATCTCCCTGCGTCTTTCCCATCTTCATGGCGTATACGCCGAATCTTCCATGTCCTGTCAGGATCTGCGACAGATAGTAATCTACCTGCCGATGTCTACATTTAAGCCAGTCTCCTATGTTGGGTATTAGCTTTTTTGTCCATTGGCCAACATCGGTTGTGCCATCCCATCGGTCTTGCCACTCTAGTAAGAGTTGGTTCCTCGAGGCTTTCTTTTCCTCAGCAGATATAGTTGCACCCCTTTCATGCCAAAGTTTTCTCTCTGCAACGAGGAGGTCAATGGGAATACTGGCAGCTACAACTTGTAAAGCTGCTGTCGAAACAGTTCGATATGCACAGGTAACTCTGAGCAGCATTTTCCTCTGTACTCTTTCCATAGCTCTTCGGTGAATCTTCCTCCTGAGTGCATTGTGCCAGATAGGTGCAGCATAAAGTAAAATGGAATATACTGCAGAGCACATAATCTGTCTCTTAACTGTTCTTGGTCCCCCGATGTTAGGCATAAGTCTGGCTAATGCCGATGCCTTCTTCTCTGCCTTTTGGGTTACTGCCTTCACATGTGCACCAAATGTGCAATTCCTGTCAATAAGAACCCCAAGGTATCGTACAGACTTTCCTGGGATAATCACTGTATCATTTAATAAGAAACGGACATTTTTCCAATTCCTGGAACCTTTCAAAATTACAGCCTCAGTCTTATGTGGAGCCAATCTCAACTTATTATTTACCATCCAAAGGTTAACTCGTCTCAGTGATTCATTTACTCGGAAGGTCAGTTCTTCTACATTCTCTGCTATTACCACTATTGCAAGGTCATCTGCATAACCAATAGATGTTGTCCCTTTTGTCAGCTGCAGGCGTAAGACACCATCATATAGAATGTTCCACAAGGTGGGTCCTAGGACAGATCCCTGTGGAACGCCAGCACTCATTTCAAGATCTTCTAAATCATGAAATCGTATTCTTCGTCCTTTGAAGTACTTAACAATTATTTGTTGTAGATACTGAGAAATGTTCATCCTACGAAGTTCTCTCAAAATAATGCTCCAAGAAGCAGTGTTAAAAGCATTTTTGACATCTAGCGTTATCAAGGCAGCCCATTTCTCACTGCTTTCTGCCTGTATTTGAATCACCCTCTCAATAGCTTAGGTTGTGGTTCTACCCTTTCTAAATCCAAACTGGTTCGAAGAAAGTCCTCCCTGTTGTTCAAGTTCTTTCTCCAGTCTAGTTTTAATCAATCCTTCGTAAAGTTTGCTCAAGGTGTTTAATAAGCACAGTGGCCTGTATGCTGATGGATCTAACGATAGTTTCCCTGCCTTCAATAACAGCACTAGCTTGGCTACTTTCCACTCATCGGGGAATTCACGCTTTTTTAATAAATCATTGAAGACTGATAAGATCCAACCAGGTGCCACCTCAACTGCATACTTGATGGCTTCTGGTGGGATTCCATCTACACCTGGTGCCTTACCAGTCTTCATATTGCGTGCTACCTCTTGTAACTCAACCACAGTGAACGGTTCTGCAACACAAAAATCTGATTCCGTTTCAAGTCTGTCATTAGTACAAGGGAACAACTTCATTGCTATGGCTTTCCTTCTATCAGCTGGGAGCTGAACTGGTACCCTGTTGATTATTCGACCGGTCACTATCTTATATCCCGCTCCCCAGATATCACTGTCTAGATCTTCGCATAGCTTTTGCCAGAGATTTCTCTTAGAATCCTTTATTAGCTTCATTAGTTGCCTCTTTGATGCCTTATAGTCAGCTTCTAATGGTATTAAGTTGACCTGGCTGATTTTTTTCCTAGATCTTGTAAGAATTCGTCTCTTGCGATTGCAGTCTTTCCTTTGCATGTCTATTTCATTGTTCCACCAGTAAGGGACTCGTGTTTTATATTTTGTTGATCCCCTCAATCGGCTGGTCCTACAAGCATCTTTAAGAGCAGTAGTTACATCTTTTAGAGTATGTTGCACTGTATCTACAGTTTGTGACATCCACTCGATTGCAATTTTAAAGGTTTCCCAATTATAGTTCCACACCGTTTTCGTGATATCATTAAGCTTCTTCGATCCCTTAACTTGAAAGTAAATAAAACGATGGTCGCTGAGAGATTCATCTTCCATAACTTCCCAGTCAACAATGAATGATGCTATACCCTGCGTTGAGCAGGTGACGTCTATGAAAGACTCTGAGTTCCCTCTGGAAAAAGTTGGTAAGATTCCAGTGTTATGAACCACCAAGTCTAGGGTCGCTATCCATTCTGCCCAATATTCTCCCCTACGATCTGCAGTTGGTGCCCCCCACAGAGGCGACTTGACATTTAGGTCTCCGAGAATGATAGATTCAATACCTGACGCCATGCAGTCCTCAACTATTGCATCTACTTCAGCTTTGAAAATATCAAAAGGGATGTTAGGAGAGATATAGCAACAATAAATCTGATATTGCTGAAGTTGAATACACAAATATCCTTCTTCTGCCCTTATGCTTAGCACCTCCAACTTATCATTTAAAAAATATGCAGCTACATCACATCTTTTGTCCGTGAACCAACCACCTTCGGCTACTCGCCTTCTGTTTGGCTCGCTAACAAGCACTAAGTCTACTTTCTTTTCCAAGGCTGTCGCATACATGATGTCATGACTGTCGGATTTCCTCATGAGATTCGCCTGCAGTATGTCCATTATTGGTCGTTTAAATTCAACTTCCTTGCCTCTAATATTAGCTTCCTGTAAGTAGGGCATTTCATTTGATCTGAGCGGTGGCCCTCCACTTGGCACATGGTGCAAAACGAAATGTTCCCACAATCCTTCGCCAAATGGCCTTCTTGTCCACAATTTAGACAGCTCCGTGACCGGTCATCCTTAACGTCGCAGTGTGGCGCTTTATGTCCAAATCCAAGACATTTAAAACACCTTGCAACTGTAACTTTTTCCTTCACCATACAGGTTGCCCATCCCACATTTATTTTCTTTTCCTTTAACAGTATTTTCGATGGTTCCGTTGGCAATATTACGGTAGCATTCAGATTTCCGAACCTCCCCGGTCTTACGGACGTAATATTGATCTGAGATTCTTCGACAGCAGCTTCTAAGGAGAGTGCTGCTCTGAGATAGTTTTCATTTAAATCCGGATCCATACCGTACACTAGAATTGTTGTCTCCTTCCTTTTTGTTGAAACCTCTATTTCCTTGACGTTTTTAGTTATCTCACGTTGTAATACGTCAGCCTTTCCTTTGCCTTCTACAGTAAGTATAAGGTCATCCTTTGCTGTTTTCCTTATTCGTTTTATTTTAACACCAATTTTTTCGATGTTTACTCCTTCCTTTACTGTTTTAAGCAATTCGGCGTACGTTTTTCCCGCAGCTTTGCACGTAACTGTTTCCTGAGTATTGTCATTTAAGGATTTCTTTTTCGATGTTAATCCCACAGAAACAGCCTGTTTTACCTGCGTTTTACCCGATTCCAAGCACCCTATTTCAATATCACTCTTACGAAACATCCATTCCAAGATTTTCCTTATATAATTCCGATCAAGGGTATCCGGGATAGTTATCAGCACCTTCTTTCTTGCATGAGTCTCAATTATCTCTCTCCAGTGGGTGAGACATGAATACAGGCTCTGCAGGTCATTTACTCCATCTTGATTAAATGAATATGGTATTACATATACATATCGCAGCTTCTCCCGCTCTCCTCCTCGACTCGTGTAGGTTTGCGTAACAGTGCGCAGGAATTCCGTCTTACCTTCCTCCAGATTAGAGTTCAGCAAGTCAGAGATTTCTGTATGCATATTCTTCATGCTTCTCATAATTCCATCCTCCTCTGTAAGATGTTTGGGATTTACAACCATTGATATATCCCAATCAGTCAATTTCCCTATATTTCCGGAGATGACGTGCGTGTTACTGTAAACACAGTCAGGCCATTCCTTATCCAATAGCTTCGCAAACTCGTCAAAGCACGTAGCTTCCACAAGGGTCTGCTCTATATCTAGCACTCTGTCACTGAATTGCGCCTGTGTCCCAACATCACGGGTTATTTTCTTACTGGAGGTAGTGCCCTGTTCCAAATCACTCCTAGCCTTTGGATCTTCATTCACATCAAATTGTTCCCATTCCCACGAACGACTACGGATTTTTTCTGCCATTTGTCCCATTTCTTTAATACCTTTCTTTATCTCCGCTTTCGTATTGGGAGTCATCTTAACTAATGCTAATAAGTCTTCACTATGCTTGACTAACTTATCAATTTCTAGTCGCATCTCTTCTAATCCTACTCTTTGGTTTATAGTCTTCGTACTCTGTAGTTCCATGGTTACGTCCAGCTCCTCATCCGACATAGTATCTCTTTGGTTTTCTACGTCTATTTCAACCTCTTTGGATTTGACATTTCTATTCTCAGTACCTCTACTCTCTTTTCTCTTTGAAAACATAACCTTAAATCATTTAAAGCAATAAAAATGGTCTATTTACCTTGTCAGAAAAGGGATGCCTCTTTAGCTCATCAAAGAGAGATAATACCGCGTTCTGAAGGGCAGCACTTCCACTTATAATCGCAATATATTTTAACCATACACAGCCTTTAAAACACCACTTAATTAAGCAAATACGCGGAGCACTAAACAACACCAGCCATTCAGTAGTAGTAGTAGTAGTAGTAGTAGTAGTAGTAGTAGTAGTTGATGTTGTTGTTGTTGTTGTTGTTGTTTTACGTCTCGCTAACTTCTCCAACAGTTTACGGATAGGTCGAGGTGAAGGAATTTCATTCCCCAGAAGTTCATTTACATTACAGTAATTCTTTTTGTTTTTGCTAGTGGTTTTACGTCGCACTGACACAGATAGGTCTTACGGCGACGATGGGATAGGAAAGGCCTAGGAGTTGGAAGGAAGCATCCGTGGCCTTAATAATACAGTAATTCTACCGACATGAAGTATTTGAGCACCTTCGGGTACGACCGGCCTCGGTCGTGATTGAACCCGCTGACTTGGTCTCAGAGCACCAGCGTTCTACCGTCTAGGCCTTCCAGCCTCGCTGGAACACGGAGAAAAATGACTACTAGTATATGTAAGAAACAAAATAAAACAATAACACTTATAAACATGTCCATTTGCGCGGAATAGAGAAATTTACAGAATGCACATCTGAAACATCAAATTAATGTTGTATTTCGTGTCACGTGCTTCGATTATTCAATTCAACAGTTCCAGGTGGGCCTACTTTATGTGCATTAGGTATTTCTGATAACTTACATGAAATAGACTATACTAGTGAGCAGTGGCGGCTGATGGCATCTGAAGCTGGGTGTTGCACCAACATTTTCAGTGTCATGTTTTTATAGCTTACAGAAATAACAAGAAACTCTATTATCGTTAAGTAATGAACTACCTTCCTACTAAAATACACAATTTTTCGATTGTCTTTGATTGTTATCTATTGTCGATATGTACTTTTATCATAAATTTTTACGAAATAGAACTAAGAATGTCATTGGTGTTGCAAGGAGTGAGATTTCTTCTGTGAATAACTCTTGGAGATAATATACAATATACTCATTTTTGGCTAGTTTGGCAACGAAGGCTAGCAGATAACGAGAATGCTTGGCGAGAGCCCTAAAATCCCGCACGTAGCAGCTTTAAATCCTAAAGTGCGTAATCCTCTTAGAGTTACCTAGAATGAACCGCACAACGCAGCAGTAGCCCATGATACACGTAACGCTCCCTCCCAGCTGGGAAAATGAGAAGATGATTCAGAGAAGATGAGATATTCTCTCACAGTATTAAGAAAGACTGACCGAATGACTGATAAATCCAGGAAAACAATAATAATAATAATAATAATAATAATAATAATAATAATAATAATAATAATAATAATAATAATATTCATCTACCGCTTTTCCCATATCTGTGGGGTCACGAGTGTGAGCTGTGTCGCCGGATTCCCTTCCTACCGAGCTCGATAGCGGCTAGTATGCAGTATTCGGGAGATAGTGGGTTCGAACCCAACTGTCGGCAGCCCTGAAGATGGTTTTCCGTAGTTTCCCATTTTCACAACAGGCAAAGGCTGGGGCTGTACCTTAATTAAGGCCACGGACGCTTCCTTCTCATTTCTAGCACTTTCCTGTCCCATTGTCGCCATAAGACCTAACTGTGTCGGTGCGACGTAACGCAACTTGCAAAAAAAAAAAAAGATTCCCTTCCTGACGCCAACCCTATAAGGAGGGATGTAATCACTAGTTCACTAGTGTTTCTGCGGCAGTTGGTAATGTAGTGTGTTGTCTGAATGTGAAGAGGAGATTGTTGGTACAAACACAAACACACAGTCCCCGGTTCAGAAGGATTAATCAGACGCGATTAAAATCCCCAAACCGGCCGGGAATCGACGCCCGGCGACCCTATGAACCGAAGGCCTCAACGCTGACCATTCAGCCAATAAGTCGGACAATAATAATAATAATAATAATAATAATAATAATAATAATATAAGAGGACATAAGGTCCAACTACTTTTCTTCACATTTTACACGGTGCTACCATACAAGGCCATACGTTCTGGAATGCATGACCCTCACAGTACATGGACAAGGTATAAGATGGCGGTGCGTTATACATTAAACACGCACAAGGCGTTGGGGTTGCAGTAGTAAGTCAGGTTCCGTTCAGAATGGATGTAAGGAGGAACGAATAGCGTGCGTACATCAAACTGGCCGTTCGCAAGGGTCGCAATACCAAAGAATTTCATACAGTGCTTGTAGAAACTGTGGAGAATAATGCCCTTCCGTACTGAACCGTTGAGAGAGGGGTATCAGCATTTAAGCACAGATGTAAAACAAGCGGCGACATCCAACCTTGTAGGAGACCATGTTGGAATCCGGACTGATGTGTCACTTGCAGTAATTACCCAGTACATGGACGTGGACAGCTGATGGACACTGCTTGAGGTACAAACCGAAACAGGCATTGAAAAACGAATCATCCATATAATTTTACGGATAAAACTTCACCTGCGTGAAATTGCAACAACTGAGGTGCCACATCCACTCACGGACGTGCAAAAGTAGCACACGCGAACCCTATGTGGGAGACATATACCGGATTGCGTGGCTGTGTGGGGTGGGATGGTACTGTATTGTGATGTATGTAGATCAATCACTACTGATCTGCTTTTAGGGCAGTCGCCCATGTGGCAGATTCCCTAACAGTTGTTCACCTAGACTTTTCTTAAATGATCGCAAAGAAATTGGAAAATTATTGAACATTTCCCTTGGTAAGTTATTCCAATCCCTAACTCCCCTTCCTATAAACGAATATTTGCCCCAATTTGTCCTCTTGAATTCCAACTTTATCTTCATATTGTGATCTTTCCTACTTTTAAAGACACCACTCAAACTTATTCGTCTACAGATGTCCTCCCACGCCATCTCTCCACTGACAGATCGGAACATACTACAGGGTGGCGCACGAAATGTCATACACTGGAAATTGTTTATAGAAAATGTAATATACAACATATCGAATACAAAATGGCGTTACAACATTCACTGACACGTGCATGGTTAGTCCGTATGCAGGACATGTTCAATATGTCCACCTTATCGGTGTACAACAGCTTCGAGACGAACCCGCATGTTCGTGATCACTCTACGACAAGAGTCTTCACTCAACCCTCGGAAGAAAGTCACAATGGCCGCTTGCAATTGCTGTACATTTTCTGGTTTATGGTGGTAGATTGTCTCCTTCAAATATCCCCATAGGAAGAAGTCGCAGGGATTGAGATCGGGACTATGCGGTGGCCAGATTGAGCCGCTCTGAAAACGCTCGGGATATCGATGGCACATCACACGGGGCCCGAAATGTTCATTCAGGAAGTCCAGAACAACATTTGCTGCGTGCGGACGAGCTCCATCTTGCATGAACCATTGTGTCTCTATTGGTAGTCGTGATGCAAAGAGTTCTGGAAGGAAACTGTTTGTCAATATTTCCAAGTAACGCGCACTATTGACTGTGTCATTGAAAAAGATTGGCCCAATAAATCCATGACTGGAAATTGCAGCCCACACACACACACACACACACACACACCTTCACACCATGACTTTCAACCTCGTGCACAATAGCAGGCCGTTCTTTCGCCCAAAACCGGACATTCTGTTTGTTCACTGCACCATTGGGATATACGTGTGCCTCATCACTGAACCATGTGTTGTGCAATATGGGATCACCTTCTGCAATAGCCCACGCAGCAAACTGTACTCGGCGTTGCTTGTCAAGCGCCGTTACTTTATGACCTGTTGTCATTTTGTATAGAAACACGTCAAGGTAAGACTGCAGTATTCTCTGAATTGACCGACGAGAGATGCCCAGCTGAACAAATGCAGTTCTAGTGGATTTGGAGGGATCCGAGCCACAGCCGTTCTCACCGCAGCAACATTCTCCGGTGAGCGGATTTGGGGAGCTCGGAGCCACAACCGTTCTCACTGCAGCAACATTCTCCGGTGAGCGGATTTGGGGAGCTCCGAGCCACAGCCGTTCTCACCGCAGCAACATTCTCCGGTGAGCGGACCGGCTTGATGCGGGGCCGTTTTCTCTCCAGTATGTTGCTTCTGTTTCAAATTGCCTGGCCAGTCTGTATACCGCCTGCCGGAAAGGAGCCCACCGAGTACGGAAATTTAACACGAAACCTCGCCTGGGTCCGACCACGCTCTTTGATTTAGCATAAAACAACACTATCTTCACCTTATGTTCACGCGTCAATCTCACTTTGTCCGCCATTCAGCCGGTACGCATGCGCGACATGTGGTGCTGCCTGTCGGATCACGCATGAAATAAGGTTTCTGTTCACGAAAGGACATGGTTGTGAGCCCAGGTTTACACACTTTATAAAACATTTCCGATGTATGACATTTCGTGCGCCACCCTGTACTTAATCGAGCAGCTCCTCTCCTTTCTCCCAAATCTTCCCAGCCCAAACTTTGCAACATTTTTGTAACACTACTCCTTTGTCGGAAATCACCCGGAACGAATCGAGCTGCTTTCTTTGGATTTTTTCCGGTTCTTGAATCAAGTAATCTTGGTGAGGGTCCCATACACTGGAACCATACTCTAGGTGGGGTCTTACCAGGGACTTATATGCCCTCTCCTTTACATCCTTACTACAACCCCTAAATACCCTCAAAACCATGTGCAGATATCTGTACCGTTTATTAACAATCATATTTATGTGATTACTCCAATGAAGGTATTTTCTTATATTAACATCCGGGTACTTACAATGATTCCCAAAAGGAACTTTCACCCCATCAACGCAGTAATTAAAACTGAGACGAATTTTCCTATTTGTGAAACTCACAACCTGACTTTTAACCCCATTTATCATCATACCATTGCCCACCGTCCATCTCACAACACTATCGAGGTCACCCTGCAGCCGCTCACAAACGTGTAACTTATTTATTACTCTGTACAGAATAACATCATCTGCAAACAGCCTTATCGCTGATTCCACTTCTTTACACATATCATTGATATATACAAGAAAACATAAAGTTTCAATAATACTGCCTTGAGGAATTCCCCTCTTAATTATTAGAGGGTCAGATAAAGCTTCGCCTACTCTAATTTCTGAGTTCTACTTTCTAGAAATATAGCCACCCATTCAGTCACTCTTTTTTCTAGTCCAATAGCACTCAGTTTTGCCAGTGGTCTTCCATGATCTACTCTATCAAATGCCTTAGATAAGTCAATCGCAATACAGTCCATTTGGCCTCCTGAATCCAGGATATCTGCCATATCTTGCTGAAATCCTACAAGCTGAGCAAACTGCATTCTGTCAAACCGGTTATTAATTTCGCAAACAATATAATCAGAATGAATGATTTCCCAAAGCTTACATGCAATGCATGTCAAACTGACTGGCCTGTAATTTTCAGCTTTATGTCTGTCACCCTTTCCTTTATACACAGGGGCTAGTATAGTAACTCTCGATTCATTTGGTATAGCTCCTTCAACCAAACAATTATCAAATAAGTATTTCAGATGTGGTACTATATCTCAACCCATTGCCTTTAGTATATCCCCAGAAATCTTACCAATTCCAGGTGCTTTTCTAGTTTTCAACTTTTGTATCTTACTGTAAATGTCATTGTCACAATAGGTAAATTTTAATGCTTCTTTAGTATTACTCACCTCCCCTATCTGGACATTATCCTTGTAACCAACAATCGTTACATACTGCTGACTGAATACTTCTGCCTTTTGAAGATCTTCGCATACACACTTCCATTGTTCATTAACGATTCCTGGAATGTCCTTCTTTGAGCATGTTTCTGCCTTAAAGTACCTATACATACCACCAATGACCACCAATTATACTTACTATCATGTTATCCTTAGTTGACGTCTTTGCTAGATTCAATTTCCTAATAAGTTCCTTCAATTTCTCTTTACTTCCATAACCATTTCTAACTCTATTTCGTTCCAGTCTCCACCTCCTTCTTGGTCTCTTTAATTCTCTGTTATAATATGTAGGATCTTTACCATTCCTTACCACCTTTAAAGGTACAAACCTATTTTCACATTCCTCAACAATTGCATTAAACCCATCCCAATGTCTGTTTACATTTTTATTTACCATTTCCCAGCGATCATAGTCACTTGTTAAAAACTCCCTCATGCCTGTTTTATGAGCCATATTGTACTGCCTAATAGTCCTAATTTTAATACCTTCCTTTCTTTCACATTTATTTTTAACTACGGCAAAAACTGCTTCGTGATCACTAATACCATCTATTACTTCGGTTTCTCTATAGAACTCACTTGTTTTATCAGCACCACATCCAAAATATTCTTCCCTGTAGTTGGTTCCATCACTTTCTGAATCAGCCGCCCTTCCCATGTTAACTTATTTGCCATTTGTTGTTCATGCTTCCTATCGTTCTCATTGCCTTCTCAATTGACATTTGGTAAGTTGAAATCACCCCCTATAATGGTGTTCCTTTCCTTATCGTTTCCCACATAGCTGATTATCTTATCAAATAATTCTGAATCAGCGTCAGCACTACCCTTTCCCGGTCTGTACTCTCCAAAAACATCAAGTTGACTATTATCTTCAGAGATGAGCCTTACACCCTGAATTTCATGTTTTTCATCCTTAACTTTTTCGTAGCTTACAAATTCTTCTTTCACCATAATGAATTCTCCCTCCCCCCTACAATTCCTATCCTATCTCTATGATACACACTCCAGTTCCGTGAGAATATTTCTGCATCCATTATATCATTTCTCAGCCGTGATTCAACTCCTATTAAAATATCTGGTAAGTATATATCTATTAAATTTATTCGATTCCTTTGTTTACAATGCTTCTACAGTTGAGCACTAACATTTATATGTCATCCCTACTTGATTCCCTGTTCCCTGTTTGCTTAACACCGCTCCCTAGGCCACCCTGTTTCCCTGAATGTTGCTGCCCATAACCCTTCTAAAACGTTTCCTAACTTATATGTACCACTGCGGTTTAAGTGAAGGCCATCTGGGCGCAGATCCCTGTCTCCTACCCACCTATTAGGATCTAGAAATCTTACTCCCAGTTTCCCACATACCCACTCCATAGTCTCATTTAAATCCCCAATCACTTTCCAGTCAGTATTCCTCCTACACAATATTCCACTGATAACAATCTACGCTTCCTTAAACTTCACCCGTGCTGCATTTACCAGATCCCACACATCCCCAACTGTTGGTGCTTATACGTGCTTGTCTTACGTTGTTAGTACCAACATAAAACACTACCACCTTCTCCTTTCCCTCTTCCTTCTCTTCTACTTTCCTCAACATCTGCCTCAACCTAATTCCTGGATAACACTCTACCCTGGTTCCCTTTCCTCCACACATTTTCCCCACATGTCTAACGACGGAATCCCCCATGACCAGAGCCTCAACCCTACCCACCTCATTTGATCCCTTTGTCAGCCCTATGTTCTCTCACTGCTGCAGAAGCTACTTGCTCCTCCCTTTTCTCCCTCCCATGACCCTGTTCCACCTTCTTTTCCTTTCCACAACAGTACATTTCCCTTTCCTACCTTTTCCTTTCCTCCTACTTCCACACATCTCAGCAAGAGTTCCCTGTTCCTCATCTTCCCTCGGTTGTTCTACCTGCAGTGACCCGTACCGATTTCTCACAGACACCTGTCCTGAATTCTGATCCTGAACAGAGCCCTTAGCCTGCAATCTCTTTCCCCTTAAAACATTAGACCACCTGTCTTCTACAATTCCCCCATTTTCTTCCCATCCCTTCTTTACACCTACTGTATCCTGTACATTATTTGAGGGAGGCCTACTTTCTTTCATGTCCTCTGAGAGAATCCTAATTATCTCCCTCAAACTCTCTAACTCCTTCCTCATACCCCTTAATGCCTGGCCACACTCACATTTCCTCCACTTGCACTGCGTAGCCATTATTTTTCGGAATAATTTATTTATTTATTTATTTATTTCATACCACCAAGAGAGATGTTTCTCCAATTACAGGTGGCTTAGTCATTATGCATTAATTATTAAAAATAACAATTGTTAGAAAGAACTTAATATCTAAAAATAAAAATATACAACATTATTAACAAGTAGAGTAGCAAACGGTATTTACAGCACATTAATACTTTTTCAAGTTTAAATATACTTACTGTAATATCTAAAAATTAATTTAAAAAGTAGACTTTTTCAGGTTCGAAGTGGACTTATGACCTAAAATACTTAATATCTAAAAATGAATTAAAAATTAGAAAAACAGAAACATAAAATAAATTAGGAATTAGGATCTACAAAAGAAGTAACTCCAATCTTAGACTGACACCAGTTAAAGAAACTGACATACAAAAATAAAATCATAGAAAGTAACGCATGAAATATGTGTGTTTAGTGAGAGATGAGTTGTAGCAATAGGTATGAACAGCACATTAAATCTTAAGTGCAAATAGACATTAGTAATGATAATTTGTTTGCAGTTATCCCTACATTTTCTTCATCTATATTAAATTATATGAATTTAAATAAAATAGAACACAAAAATGAAACACAAATTAACCAACAAATAAGTATAAATATAGTACATATATACACCTATAGGGTAAACCTTCAGAAATAGTGAACTGAACTCAAAGTGCCCAGCATAGTGTGACCATTACTTCAACTGTGTGCCTTCTTCAATAATTTTACATAATAATTGTATCTAACAGCAAAGTCTAGATCAAGATCAGGAAATTTTTGAACTGTGACGTTATAAGAAGTGCACATTCTGAACAGTGGTGAGCTTCTATAAAATACTGTTTCAGAAATCGGAAGAAACAAGAGATGTCTGTGTCTTAAACTTCCTTTCCGGGTATTGAACGAGAATTGTTGTAGAAAGTAACTGTTATCTACCACATTATTGATAACTCTATGGAGGTATTTTTGATCATTTATTATACGTCTGTTTAATAATGAAGTGAAGTTAAATTCTTTCAGGAGATCTTTATAGTGAATTATGCCGCTAGGAACAAACCTGTTATATTTTTTAAAGTAAAGATAACGTAAGAAACGTTTTTGAACTTTCTCCACATGGTTTTGATAAGATTTGTAAATGGGAGACCAAATTACCGACGCGTACTCAAGTTTGGACCTCACAAGTGTGTCGGATTAAGAAGCCCAGTTTTTTGTAGGCATCATTAATTGTGTCATAAATGTGTGAGTTAAACGACAAATTGTTTGTGATGCGTACTCCTAGATCATTAATTGAATTAACCTGCGTCAGTAATTCGTTGTTGATAGAGTACACGTGTTCTTTAGGGAATTTTCCGTGTGTAATTTTCATGCAGCAACATTTCTTTATATTGAAATGTAAATTATTTTCTATACTCCATTCGTTTTTTTTTTTTTGCTAGGGGCTTTACGTCGCACCGACACAGATAGGTCTTATGGCGACGATGGGATAGGAAAGGCCTAGGAGTTGGAAGGAAGCGGCCGTGGCCTTAATTAAGGTACAGCCCCAGCATTTGCCTGGTGTGAAAATGGGAAACCACGGAAAACCATTTTCAGGGCTGCCGATAGTGGGATTCGAACCTGCTATCTCCCGGATGCAAGCTCACAGCCGCGCGCCTCTACACGCACGGCCAACTCGCCCGGTTAATACTACATTCGTATAATTGATTTAAATCGCTTTGAAGTTTGTCGATGTCTCCGTCACATTTTATTTCTTTGTAAAGTTTTACATCATCCGCATATAAAAGGCAGTTTGAAAACTTAACCTTAGATGGGAGATCGTTGACATAGACGTTAAACAGAAACGGACCCAGGTTTGAAACCTGTGAAACACCAGAATAGACAGAAAAAATGTCTGAATTACAATTGCGATATGCTACATACTGTTGCCTCTGTCTCTAAGGTAAGATGAAATCAGTGATAGCATTGGCGAAGTCATTCCAAATTCAGAGAGCTTATTCAATAAAATATCGTGATCAATTTTGTCAAAGGCTTTCGAAAAATCCAAGTAAATTACATCAACATTTCCCTGCCTATGTAGAACATTAAAAGAACACTGCGCAAAATTAACAAGATTGCTTATTGTTGATCTACCAGGCATAAAGCCATGCTGATATTCACTTATAGCCCTCTCTACATGAGCGAAAATACGACAATATAAAATTTGTTCTAGGATTTTGCACGGAGCTCATAAAAATACAGACAGGTCGATAATTCTCAATCATCTTATTGTCCCCAGATTTAAAGATTGGACAAACTCTCGGTATTTTCCAGGCTTTGGGAAATGTCTGCTTCTTGAGTATCAAATTATACAGTCTCAGAAGAGGAATGAGTAACACTTCAGAACATGCTTTTAGGATGTAGGGAGGTATCCCATCAGGGCCACATGATTTTTTGGACTTTAATTTCATAATAGCTGCTTTATATTCACTTGTGGTTATAAATTCTACTCCTAGGGAATCGTTTACCAGTAATCGCGGTGTATCAGGAATAGCGTAAGAAGGTGGAGAAGAAGAGTAAACAGATTTAAAGAACGTTGCAAAACCATTGGAGATACATTGACTATTATCTAGCGTTATATTATTAAGTTTCATACTCTGTAAGGGTGGATCTTTTTGAGTTCGCTTATTTTTAATAAAATTCCAGAATGATTTAGTATCTTTCGTGATGTTGTTTTGAATTTCAGAGATATAACGATTGTACGCTTTGTTGATTAAGGTTTTAACATATTTCCTGAGTTGTTTATATATTTGTTTACTATGATCAGAATCTTTTTGTCGTCTTCTATGCAATTCTTTCAACTTAATATTATGGATTATTTCCGAAGTAAACCAAACCGGGTATTTAGTTCTCCAAAAAATGCTCTTTTGGGGACCGTGGCTTCAAATACAGAATTTACTTTCACCTAAAAATGTTCTACTGCTTCATCTACATCTTCGATTTTTTCCAACTCAGACCAGTCCGTTTCTCGAAACATGTTATATATACCAAGAAAATTTGCTTTCTGAAAATCATACGCTATAGTACGAGTTTGCTTTATTCGATCACGTTCACCTCTTGGTTCTAGAAGAATTGTTAGTGCAGGGTGGTGTGGATCTTCTGGGACTAACGGATATTGCTCTCTACTCACAGTAACACCACTTACATTAGTTAAA
Organism: Anabrus simplex; assembly: GCF_040414725.1. NCBI lineage: Eukaryota > Metazoa > Arthropoda > Insecta > Orthoptera > Tettigoniidae > Anabrus > Anabrus simplex. The sequence continues at coordinate 265,303,502 of NC_090266.1, read as the reverse complement.
ATGAGATCAAGAGTTCTATCATTAACATTCAAAACATTATTGAGAGATTTCAATTGATAGGCCTACAGAGACATAAAATTAGATAGGGACTTGTATGCGATTCCACCATTTAACATATCATAATCTGAACTAACTATTAATGGAAGGTTGAAATCACCTACAAGTATGATATCCTGACTTTGAAGTTTTTCATTAGTTTCAAATAAATTATAAAATGTTAAGTATGTTTCTAGATCACTGGCAGGTGGAAAGTATACAGATACAATGTAGTATGTATGATGGTGCAACACTATTTTAACACATACTGCCTCAATATCCTTAAATTTTACATCTAGTTGCTGTGACATGATCTCCTGATTGACAGCAATAAGTACCCCTCCTCCCCTCTTGGTACCCATTCTATCTCTACGATAAACATTATACCTATTATCCAAGAGTTCACTATTGCTGACGTCAATGGGAAGAAAAGGAAAAATAAAATAACTTATTCTGTGCAAATAAAAATGAAAGGAAAGAAATATTGTCTAGGATAGTTCACAAAGATCGTACAACAACAAGGTAATTGATATATGCTACTTCTGCACTACAATACTGCTTAGTTGTACGAATTTGTTTTTCTACAACACCCTAACAGAATGAAAATTGCTGTTAATTACGGAAAACCAAAAGTAACACACAAGAATTAGGTCTACACAATTCTGAACTGCAGTTAAGTCTACCCTAATTACGGCAACAGAATTTTAGTAAGAGAGTTAATACAGATACAACAGGTATTACAGGTACTGTACTACACAAATATTTCACAGTAATAGAATAAACACACTAATTTATAATAAGATACCTACTATAATACACTACAATAATTTAAACTACGTTCATACGTATCCTAATTATAATACAACAGGTTATTACTAAGCACAAACTGAAATGGAAATTACAATTAAAGTTTGAAATTCGCAAGACTACTCAAAATAATAGAATAAGCACTCTAATTTCTAATAAGTCCCTACAATACACTACAACAGTTTTTAAACTACGTTCAGAGGTATCCTAATTACAATAGGTTATTTTGAAGCACAAATAGAAATGAAAATTGCAATTAGGCTTAAAATTTGAAATTCGCAAGAACTACCGTACTCAAGGATTACCAACAATGTTAAACGCGTAGACAGAAGATTATTTCTTTAGTATTACTTTACCCTACTATGCTGTAATAGAAATGAAACCTTGCGTTTGGTTAAATGCTTAAGTATCGAAAGGATTGCCGTATACAAAGAAAAACCACGAATGTAACAGGCAAGATACTATCTAATATACCTTATCTTCACTACAATTCTCAACTGAAATGTGGTTATGTGATTATTATTTTGATAGGCACAATTCACCGAATGGAGAAACGAGACGACGAAGCTAAAGCTATAATCGCGCTCAAAAGCTGTTGACAGACAAGGAGTAGCATATCGAAGTGCTTGCCACTTGGTTATTTTAAACCTAATTTTTCAAATGGCGGAGATATTTTATTCCCTTGATATCCCTTAAATCATTTCACGTGAACGACTACCGCACGTTCCAACTGTTTAAATGTAAATCCTTTCAGATGAAACTTCTTTACTGGCCATTCCTTGACTGACGTCAATGATATTGATTACAGATGACAGATTGAAAGCGGCACCACACAGGCACACACATATTCGATCGGCGGAGTGCTAAGTAAACCAAACAGTCTAATGTCCGTGTGAGGCTCAGAATAATTCCCTTTAGATTAAGGATGCATGTTCGCTCTTAGCAAGCGTGCATTCGCACGTATGGACACAGTTGAGCACAGTATCTATTGACGAGATGATGCAGCACGTAGGATTGCAAATACTATTGTAACGCATTATGCACAATCTCTTTGTAAGGAAATGAGCATCTCTTGTGCTTTTTTAACAACAGAATAGAAAGAACCTAATGAGCTTTAAAGGACACTGATATGTACCCTTGTGCAGATTATGAAAGGTTTTTCTTATGAAAGAAGCAATATTTTCCAAAATCGATATAATGTAACTTTAAAAGATTTTCCGTCTGTCGAAACCAGTAATTATATCACATATAACACTATAACATATTATTTTGTAAAACTACACAAAACACACTATTAAACAAAGAATGTCATGTTCCGTTCTACACGGACATCCTCAATTCATTCAAGTCACTTTAAATCATGCGTATATGTGTACAATATTTTTTACATTGCATAAACTTGTCAATTATTGTGAGTCGGTGATATTATACAGAGGAAATAAAAAACAATAACATAATTATTGTAGAAGTCCTCAACTGTCACTTTTAACCAATAGAAGTGTGTCTGTACTTATCTAAGCTGGTAATTAATCGTGTGTCTGTGTTGGTAGCTAAGTAGCAGGGAGAGGGGAAATCATGTAGGCAACGAAATCTGTTCTGTGGCGAGGGGATGGGAAGTTGGGAGTATGTTCACTGGCGAGGGGAGGGAGAAAGTTGCCTCTTCCTGTTAAAATTAATGTTTGTGTATTAGGGAGTAAATGAAAGTAAAAAATTTTGATGAATAAAAGTATGGAACTGATTTAAAGAATCTTGTAAGGTATTATTTTTATTGATAAATAATCAAAAAGTTTCCATTGTCGAAAGGCGCAGCGTAAATTCTGAGAATTTAATATAGATAAGAATATACTATAGAAAATATAGGTTAGGATATTCTTATTTGTCGTAAATTCTCTGCATTTACCCAGCGTCTTTCGCCAATCGAGACATTTAAGGTAATTACATATCAGTAATAATACAAGGTAATAATACAATAATACAAGATACTTTCTAATTCAGTTCCATGCTTTTATTCATCAAAATCCTTAACTTGAATTTGCTCCTAATGTACAAAAATACATTATAATATAAAGAAGCAACATTTTACCTCCCCTCTTCAATGAAAAGAATCATTGCCCACAACATTGCCCCTCACTCCGCTACTTCCCTTTCTCTCTCCGCAGAAGAGAGTTCAAAATTTCCCCTCACCCCTTTACATTGCTACCAACACCTAGCAAGGACACCGGCCGCAGTCCAAGCGCAGGTGCTTAAGGTAACGGACGATTAATTAGCAACTTAGATAAGTACATAATAATTTCTAGAAATTAATAAGGTGACAGTTTGGGAATACTACAATCATTATTTGTAATTTTTTGTACAATATATCACCAACTCACACTCATTGACAATTCTACATAACGCAAACAATATTGTACGTATATACGTAAGATATAAAGTGATTGGAAAGAATCTGAGGATGTTCAGGTGGAACGAAACATGTCATTTTTTGTTTAATCATAATGGTATTCGCTTTACGTCACACTAACTACTTTCATTACGATTTTTGGATACGCCGAGGTGCATGAGTTTAGTACTACATGAGTTCTTTTACGTGCCAGTAAATCTTCCAACACGACCTTGACGTATCTGAGCACCTTGAAATACCACCTGGCTTAGCTAGGATCGAACCTGCCAAGTTGGAGTCAGAAGGCCAGCGCCTCAACCGTCTGAGCCGCACAGCCCGGCATTCTTTGTTTAATAGTGTGTATGATTTTACAGGTATGTTATAGTGCAATATGTATTATAATTAGTGTTTTTGACAGACTGAAAATATTTAAAATTAGATTATGAAAAATGTTCTGTGTAAAATGTGTTCTGAGACGATGAAAAAAAGAATTGTCTGGTCGCTTTTCTCAAGGAATAATGCGCCGATCACAATTCCATACTTATAATCATTCACTTGTAGCAATGAAGGTATAGGACTTGGAAGATATCTTTACATGATTCGATCTCACTCATCCTGGGTGTTTTTCTGTCCATGTTTCTCTGTATGCACATATGATCGCTGTTAAAAATGAACTGAAAATACTTCAAAAATATGCCGAAACTGGGAACTTTACGCTAAACCATTCAGTGCTGAGCAAGTAACAATAGCCCTAAAATAAATTTAAACTGGAACTCTCCTGGATTTGACGGCATCGACTCAGAATTCCTCAATCATTTTTGCAATTTCGCTAAAAGGTGGCTTGCTGAGTTCTTTACGGATATCCTCCAATCTGCCAGTATTTCACATGAACTGAAAACATCAAAAATCATAGTTCTGCTTAAACCTGGTAAAACTAGTGCTGATCCTCAATGTTATGACTCCATCGCCTTACTGACTACGATCTACAAGCTTCTAGAGAGGATGCTTTACAGTCCTAAAATCTTTGAAAACATACCCGTTGAGCAGGTAGATTTCCGTCCCAATGGCAGTTGGACAGGTGAAGTATAATCACTAACAACATTCATTGAAGCCGGTTTCCAGAAGCAACAGGAGACGTCATTAGCATTAACTGATCTCACTGCAGCTGCGGTGCTGTGTGCTGGCAAGGTGTAATATTGAAACTTCTCTGAATCATCCCGTGTTAGCAACCTCATCAGTGCCATGCTCGGTAATAGAAGTCCCCACTGTCTGCAGCCTTGAAAATGGTTTTTCGTGGTTTCGCATGTCCACACCAGGAAACTGCTGGGGCTGTACCTTAATTAAGGCGACGGCGGCTTCCTTCCCACCCCTAGGCCTTTCCTATCCCATCATCGCCATAAGACCTATCTGTGTCGGTGCGACGTGAAACAAATAGTAAACAAGTGTAAAAACGTTTCAAGGTATCGCATGAGTAAGCCAATGAAGTTAAACTACGGTCTACCACAAGGATCCGTACTGGCACCTGTAATGATAAGCCTCTACATAGAAGACATGAAACCAACTCAAGAAAGTTTGCTTATACTGACGACTGGGTGCTTGCTGTAAGTCGTAAAGTCCTAGAAGTCACAGAGTCCAACTTGACCATGGATTTGTCCATTGTTGGTGAATATTTCCGGAATTGGAAGTTAAAATCTAGTACTGACTAGACCTAAACAAGAAAACTGGTTAATAGAGAACTGAGGATCTAATTTAAAGGCCGATTACTTCCTCGCATCAAAGGCCCGAAATTTCGTGGGATCATCCTTGACAGAACTCTCAGGTACAGACAAAATATAAAATACATATACATACATTATCATTATAGACTGTTACGCCTTTCAGCGTTCAGTCTGCAAGCCTCTGTGAATTTACTAAACGTCGCCACAATCCTCGATTTTCAACTAGTGTTATGGCCTCATTTAGTTCTATACGTCTCATCTTTAAATCGTTACAAACCGAGTCTAACCATCGTCGTCATGGTCTACCTCTACTTCTCTTACCCTCCAAAACAGAGTCCATTATTGTCCTAGGTAACCTATCCTCCTCCATTCGCCTTACATGACCCCACCACCGAAGCCGGTTTATGCGTACAGCTTCATCCGTCGAGTTCATTCCTAAATTAGCCTTTATCTCCTCGTTCCGGGTACCCTCCTGCCGTTGTTCCCACCTGTTTGTACCAGCTATCATTCTTGCTACCTTCATGTCTGTTACTTCTAACTTATAAATAAGATATCCTGAGTCCACCCAGCTTTCGCTCTCGTATAGCAAAGTTGGTCTGAAAACAGACCGCTCTTGGTTTGGTTTACCCTGTGACTGAGTAATGTGCTGCGGTCTGGTTGAACAGTGGGAGCGTATGACTTGTTGACACCCAGCTGAATCAAACTATGCGCATTATAACATGAATGTTTAGACCTTCCCCCACTTCCTGGTTACCTATTCTCAGACGCATAGCTCCTCCATTGCAATGGCGACAAACATCCTCTCCAAGCTGCGATTGTCCAGCAGAACAACAAACAATCCGGCACATAGTTGAAGAATTCCTCCCTCAAATCCTTTCCCGGTGACCCGCTGAGCCCCTGACGGCAATTAGGAGAGCAAATGACTTCATTCAAACTGTTGGAACTAGCCTGGGACCACTTTCCGTGCAAAATGTAGCTTCATATCAAATATCACTAGTTTTATATTTAACTATTACTGTACATAAATAATAAACTTTTCCTTTTGATGGATGTCTATGTACAATAATAGTTAAATATCTTTTTCCTTTGACGGTTATCTATAGCAGGGCCTCTCAAACGCCCAAAATCTCACGCGTGCAGATAGAGGCGCAAGAGCTCCGTGCACTGTGCATCGCTGCCGCTCGGAATGGCTCGGATCAACGCTTCGTCTCTGGGCTACTCGGCTAAGCTCGGCTCAACTCGCTTATGCTCGGCTCAAGTCAGCTTGGATTTGGAGCGCTACGGCGCAAGTGGGGCAGAGGGAGACAGGCGGAGCGAGCGAGACAGGCGTGAGGAAAGAGAGTAAGCGCTATTGCTCCAAATCGAGGAGTGGGGGGTCTGCACTCTGGTCAACCAAGCCAAGTCGTCTCTTGCACCGTGCACAGTGCATGCACCACGCGCATGCACCCTGAGAGGCCCTGATCTATAGTATTAGTTAATTAAATAATTTACTTATTTTTTTCCCCTATTGATTGAAGTTGTATTTTTTAGGTTTAATTGTTGTGATGTGATATTATCCATTCTCTAAATAAATAATTCCTGTACAGGGAATTCGGTCTGGAAACAGGCGAGTGTAAAGAGAGTTTCCCCCGAGGGCTGGTTTCTTTGTTACAGAATATCGTTGATCGCTACTGCGAGCACACTACATTAGCCTAGCTGCATCTTGTTTCAGTTCCACTTACTATACTATCATCCTGGGAGAATACACATGCCAAATACTTGAAATGGTCTACCTGTTGAGTTTTGTATTCCCAAACTGACATTCTGTTCTGTTAGGTTTCTTCCCTACTACTAATAATAATAATAACCGTACGGCCTCAGCTACCGTGTGCAGACATTTCAGTTTGACGCCATCTGGTTGTCTGCTCGTCAATTTCGACGTTCCGTTTTATTCTAGGCCCACTAGATGGCAGACCGAGTAAACCGAAGCTCCCTTGGGCGTCTATGGCTAAGACATCGTACGACATGGAGTGTCGAATGGACCTTTTCCCGCCCTTCAAAAATCCTACTACCTCTGCCGGGTTTGAACCCGCTATCTCGGGATCCGGAGGCAAACAATATACCACTAATCCACAGAGGCAGTTTCTTCCCTACTGACAACGCTTTAGTCTTGGAAAGGCTAGTTTTTATATCGTACTCATTGGACCTATTTTCATCTGAAAAAAATATTAGATTGCAGCATTTCAGCACACTGTAAGATTAAACAACAAGTCACCAGCATAAGCCAAACTGCTAAGCACATTTCCATTACCTGGATCTCTCCATGCCGCTTTATACCTCTCGGAAGATTATCCATTATCCTATGAACTGCTTCTTCTTCTTCTTCTTGTTGTTGTTGTTGTTGTTTTCCTACCGCTTTTCCCACACCTGTGGGGTCGCGGGTGCGAACTGAGTAGCACATGTGGATTTGACCCTCTTTTACGTCCGGATGCCCTTCCTGACGCCAACCCTATATGAAGGGATGTAATCACTATTGCGTGTTTCTGTGATGGTTGGTAGTGTAGTGTGTTGTCTGAATATGATGAGGAGAGTGTTGGGACGGACACATACACCCAATTGCCGAGCCAGAATAATTAATCAGAAGCGATTAAAAACCCCAGACAAGGCTGGGAATCGACTCCGGACACTCTGAAACGAAGGCCAGGACGCTGACCATTCAGCCAACGAGTCCACTATACTATGAATTACAAATGTGAAAGTTTACAACCTTCTCCCATTCTACTACGAATTCTCATTGCGGCCCAATTGTAAACATGGCCTTTGATTGTCTGCATTGTCATCTTAGCACTAATCCTATAAATCCTCAGAACCTTCGGTTTTCTGGCACATGCCTTCTCTAGATCTTCGAAACATAAAGATAACCATCTATTCCTTTCGTAGTATTTTTAACGACCTGCGGCATATTGGAAATATGCTCTTGACAGCTCCTCTATAGTTTGAAACGACACTGGATTTAATCCAACTTACTTTAAAAACCCTCCTTTCCAAAATTCTTGTGAACACCTTCCTGGTATTTTGATCAATTAAATACCTCAATCGTAGTTGCTGTTCCCTTGCCTTTAGATAGGTGCAATTACTGTTTTCGTCCAAATCAGAAGGTACTTTACTAACATATTTTATTTCATGAATGCTGTCTCTTATATCGTAAAAACAAAACATAGTCTATACAAGAATGCTAGAATTCCTCCCAGGGTGGCGTCGTGGAGATAAGTGGGACCACTTCACAAATTTTCGTTTTTCACCTCTAATAATTCTGTTCTACAAGATAAATTTGCCCCCTTATTTATGTTTGAAAGAATAATGTAGGCGTATTTCCCTCTGTGGATGGGGCGTCAGAATAACATTCACTGTATCCCCTGCCTATCTTAAGAGGTGACTAAGAGGGAGACATCGTCGCCATAAGATCTATCTGTGCCGGTGCGACGTAAAGCAACTGGCAAAAAAAGGGAGACCAGGGACTCTGTTGGCTTTACTACTAGGTGAGACTGGCATTGCTTCCACGTATCTGTGTCAGAATCCTCAACTTCACCTTTCCTACTTGATTTTCCTTGGTCAATGTTTGTACTCATCCGACCCCTACGGTATTAAATTTTTCAGGCCTAGGGACTCTTTCGTTGTCACACCGTTCGCGGCCGTTCTTCTCCTTTTGCAGCTACCTTCGTTTTCCGACACGTGTGACCTCTTCCAAATTTGCCCTCTGATTAGCGTTAATAGAGGATGGTTGCCCAGTTGGACTTCCTCTTCAAACAACTACGTATTGATCTAGAATTCAATTATCATTTACCACACCAAATACCGAATTCCACAAACTGAGCAACACTGTTGATAGGATGCTTCACAACAGAATTAGCCCTACGAAGATTTGGTACCGACGAAAAACAAGACACAATCCCAGGCACACCACTGCAGTGCTTCTATAATGTCAAGCAAGATATCTAGCCAACAAACTTTTATTACTTGATACAGTTATTATTATTATTATTATTATTATTATTATTATTATTATTATTATTATTATTATTATTATTATTATTATTATTATTATTATTATTATTATGTCCGGCTCCATGGCTAAATGGTTAGCGTGCTGGCCTTTGGTCACAGGGGTCCCGGGTTCGATTCCCGGCAGGGTCGGGAATTTTAACCATAATTGGTTAATTTTGCTGGTACAGGGGCTGGGCGTATGGGTCGTCTTCATCATCATTTCATCCTCATCACGACGCGCAGGTCACGTACGGGTGTCAATTCAAAGGACCTGCACCTGGCGAGCCGAACTTGTCCTCGGACACTCCCGGCACTAAAAGCCATACGCCATTTCATTTTATTATTATTATTATTATTATTATTATTATTATTATTATTATTATTATTATTATTATTATTATTATTATCAGCTGGTTTATTTATCTGTAAGAATCTAGTTCGGGGCACTGAAGAATCCGTAGAAAAGATTAATTGGAAGCAGTAAAGTAAATAATTTTTTGTCCTCACCCCGAGGTAGTGCAGCACTTTTCTGACAAATCCACAGAGCAGGTGAGCTGCATGTGAAATTTCAACCACATACCAGCCCTCATGCTATGCTTAAATCTCTGGCAGTATAGGGAATCGAACCCGGGTTCCCGAGGACGGCCGCAACCGTTACGCTACGGAGGCGGACATTTGAAGCGGTGAAGTCACCTGTTGTTTTGACAGAAAAATGTCCTACTTCACTCACAGCAGTGTTTTGTGTTCCTTCATACTCGATACTTAAAATACTGAGTCTAATTGGCTGTTCTTGTCTTCTTCTTCTTCTTCTTCTTCTTTTCCTGCCGCTTTTCCCACACCTGTGGGGTCGCGGGTGCGAACTGCGTCGCACGTGTGGATTTGGCCCGGTTTTATGGCCGGATGCCCTTCCTGACGCAACCATCTATGGGGGGATGTAAGCACTATTGCCTGTTTCTGTGGTGGTTGGTAGTGTAGTATGTTGTCTGAATATGATGAGGGGAGTGTTGGGACGGATATATACACCCAGTCCCCGAGCCAGAAGAATTAATTAGAAGCGATTAAAATCCCCGACCCGGCCGGGAATCCAACCCGGGACCCTCTGAACCGAAGGCCAGTACGCTGACCATTCAGAATTGGCTGTTCTTGTGACATTACATATTTTTTAAAATTTTTATTTTGAAAATTATCCCTCAGCTGAAGTCCGCCTCTGTGGTGTAGTGGTTAGTGTGATTAGCTGCCATCCCCAGAGGCCCGTGTTCGATTCCTGGCACTGCCACGAAATTTGAAAAGTGGTACGTGTGCTGGAACGAGGTCCATTCAGCCTCGGGAGGTCAACTGAGTAGAGGGGCGCTCAATACCCTCCTCAGCCATCTTCGAAGTGGTTTTCCGTGGTTTCCCACTTCTCCTGCAGGTTAATGCTGGGATGTTACCTAACTTAAGGCCACGGCCGCTGCTTTCCCTTTTCCTTGTCTCTTCCCTTCCAATCTTCCCATCCCCCACAAGTCCCCTGTTCAGCATAGCATGTGAGGCAGCCTGGGCGAGGTATTGGTCCTCATCCACAGTTGTATCCTGACCCAAAAGTTTCACACTCCAGGACACTTCCCTTGAGGCGCTAAGTCTGAGGGAAAAACTGACCCTGCAGGATAAACAGTCTAAGAAAGAAAGAAAGAAAGAAAGAAGAGTGATCCTTCAGCTGAAGCAAATGTTACAGGTAGAGATAGAAGTGAAATAAATTAAAAGTGGTGTAACGTCTGGAATGCTTGATGCTATTGTGTATAAGAGGTGAGCCAATACTCTTACCGATCATCTGTTTTCAATCTCACTCTCTTTTCGTTTTTTGTATACTACTCATATGACCGTTACTTACTGTAAGTTGAAATGGTTTAATTTGGAAACAAGATGGTTGCTTTACCATCGCAAGCAACACACTCCAACATCAGCAGAAATGAGCATTCTGTTTTGCTTTTACAACTAAAAAGTAAAAACAGCGGTCGGGTTACAAGCACGTTTATGTTTTAAACTTATCACAATATAATTGCGTACAAGATTATACGCAAGAGATCTCTTTGAGTATGTTGACATGCCTGGCTCCACTCGTAACGGACCTACAGTGTCATACCTTTATATCTGCGGCAATGCAATTAGTAAACTTTATATTATGAAAAAGAACGAAAGATCATCTCTCTAAATGTACAATATTGTTCCAGATATATTTAACGACATAAATGCACGAACACAAAATAATATAAACTCGCTTTTATGCGGAACCCCTCTCCCAACCCGCACAGTGGGATCTGAAGGGTCCTGGTTTGCTTACTCGAAAATCTTTCTTCCCATTCCTGAGTGTAGTCGACACAATGATATTGTGCGTAGAAGATTCATACGCAGAAGTCTTCTTTCTTGCTATTGGGTTTACGTCGCACCGACACAGTTAGGTCTTATGGCGACGATGGGACAGTAAAGGGCCAAGACTGGGAAGGAAGTGGCTGTGGCCTTAATTAAGGTACAGCCCCAGACCACCGAAAACCATCTTCAGGGCTGCGGACAGTGGGGTTCGAGCCCACTACCTCCCGAATACTGGCCGCACTTAAGTGACTGCAGCTATCGAGCTCGGTACGCAGAAGTCTATGTCAGTAAAATACAAATATAACATATTAAATGTAGATAAGTTTTAACTAATATCAATCTCAACTTTCACAGTGCAATTTACATCACGCCAAAGATGTTGGGGTTTCAGAATGGCAGAAGATTTGTAACTACAGAATGTTCTTTTCTACGTCCGTCAGTCGCAATTAAGAGAAGAAGAGGTGAGACATGAGGGGAAATAACTTAGATAGGCCTATGTACGGGTATGTAACAGGCCCAAAAAAAGGCGTGGAAGAGAACGAGGTTACAATGGTAGTTGCAAATATAGTTTGATGGAGGTGCTTATCGTTCGAAAAGTCTTGTAGACTGAACAGATAATGTATAACAATACTTAAATGTAACCTGTTTACACTCATTGACAAATAAAATACGCACTCGGGAAGAAGGATCAGATCGCCAGAAAAAAGTGAAATGGCGTATTGGTTTTAGTTTCTGGAGTGTGCAGGTCTTTTTATTTGACTCCCGTAGGCGACCTGCGCGTCGTAATGAGGATGAAATGATGATGAAGAGGATACATATAGCCAGTCCCCGTGCCAGCGAAATTAAGCAATTATGGTTAAAATTCTCGACCCTGCCAAGAAACGAACCCGGGGCCCTGTAACCAAAGGCCAGCACGCTTACTATTTAGCCATAGAGCCGGACAGACCGCCACAAAACGGGGATGGTAGGTAGGTAGGTCACAGG